>NW_023425576.1:1135000-1217816 GCF_014108245.1 Pipistrellus kuhlii
TGACCAATGCATCTGCAAATCCTAAGAGGAGAAGCCATGGAACATTCTAGAAAAGTGAGTTAGATTTGACTTCTGAAGAGCCGCCAAGAATGACCAGCTGAGTTAGGAAGTCCTTAGCTGCCCCAAATCTTTTTTTTTTTTTAATATATATTTTTTAATCGATTTCAGAGAGGAAGGCAAAGGGAGAGGGAAAAAGAGGTAGAAACATCCATGATGAGAGAGAATCATGGACCGGCTGCCTCCTGCACGCCCCACACTGGGGATTGCGCCTGCAACCTGGACCTGTGCCCTGACCGGGAATCGAACCCTGACCTCCTGGTTCATAGGTCAATGCTCGACCACTGAGCCACACCTGCAGGACTCCACTGGGCTATTGTAATTATCAGAACTGACACTCGGAAGGAAATGCGTGTGTCTAGATCCGTGGTCGGCAAACCGCGGCTCGCGAGCCACATGCGGCTCTTTGGTCCCTTGAGTGTGGCTCTTCCACAAAACACCACGGCCTGGGCGAGTCTATTTAGAAGAAGCGGCATTAGAAGACGTTTACATTTAAAAAATGTGGCTCTCCGAGGACATGTCATTGTCCTATTGATATTTGGCTCTGAGGAGGAATGAGTTTGCCGACCATTATTGCCCTGGGCTCTGTTGACCACGTCCCCAGCCTCATGACCATTTTTTTTTTTTTTAGCAAATTGTCCTCACACTCGGACCTGACAGTCTTCTGCTCACAGCTGCCCTGAGGCAGGAGGTGCATTTATTAGGAAAGAACTGTGCATAAGCGCTTGATTTAAAAGCCTCTGCACCGCCTGAAGCCACAGAGTCCCATCGCCGTAAGGGGCAGCTCGCCAGCTCTGCAATCGGAGAAGGCCTGGCGTTGGCCAGCACCGTCCAGTCCACTCCGGCACCCATAAATCATCTGTGTTCTTCTCGGCCATCCTTGACCGCCGGAGAGAGGAATGTTGGCTGCTCCTTGCTGTTCGGGCCCAGCTGTCCCGCGTGGGGCAGGGCCCTCAGCTCTGGGGAGAGAGGACGAGGAAAATACACGGTCCCTGCCCAGAGGAAACTGAGACCACGGCAGGAGGGGGAGAGGGATGGAGGGGGGAGGGGAAGACGCCTAAAAAAATACGACCCTGGCCACAGGGAAGCCAGAAAAAGCTACAGCCAGCCCAGTGTGCAGAGAGGACCTGTCTGTACTGTTCGTGCCAAGTGCAATTTAGTAGTGGAAATTGTAAGAATCCCGGCAACATGATAAGTTCACATTGTGTGGGCGTTGTTGTTGTTATTGTGTTTGTTTGTTTTTTAATATATTTTATTGATTTTTTACAAAGAGGAAGGGAGAGGGACAGAGAGCTAGAAACATCGATGAGGGAGAATAGTCGATCAGCCGCCGCCTGCACACCCCCCACCGGGGATGTGCCTGCCACCAAGGTCCATGCCCTTGACCGGAATCGAACCTGGGACACCCCCCAGTCCGCAGACCGATGCCCTGTCCACTGAGCCACACGGGTTTCGGCTTATTGTTGTTGTTGTGTTAACACAAATGGCCGTGTTTCTTTAAAACCTGAGGCAGGACCTCGTGGCCCGTGGGCCTCCTGCCTGGAGCACCCTGTGCTGGCCGAGCCAGCTGAACTGGAAACCGGCTCTTGCGTTTCAGTGTTCGCAGCTTGTTTCTGCTTATCAGCACACGGGCGGGCGTGAGAAAGCCTTGCCTGGTGTTCCCGGCTGCCTCCCAGGCCAAGTCCAAGGTCCCATTCCCACGCTCACTCACCGACCCCAGGCAGCGGCGCCGGCTCCCGCGGAGAGCAGCCTCCTGGAGGGGCTCTGGGCCGCTCTGTGGGCGCCTCACCTCCGAGGCCGCGTCTTGGTCTGCGTCCCCGTCTGCGGGGACCCCGTGAGGTCCTGCCTCCCAACCTCAGGCAGAAAGGGCGGGTTCGCCCTCACCGGTGTGGCTCAGCGGATAGAGCGTCGGCCTGCGGACTGAAGGGTTCCAGGTTCGATTCCGGTCAAGGGCATGGATCTTGGTTGCGGGCACATCCCCAGTGAGGGGCGTGCAGGAGGCAGCCGATGGATGTTTCTGACTCTCTCTCCCTCTCCCTTACTCTCTGTAAAAAATCAATAATGTATATATATATATATTTTTTTTTAAATAATAATAATAATAGCCCTGACCGGTGTGGCTCAGTGGATAGAGCGTCGGCCTGCGGACTGAAGGGTCCCAGGTTCGATTCCAGTCAAGGGCATGTACCTTGGTGGCGGGCACATCCCTAGTAGGGGATGTGCAAGAGGCAGCTGATGGATGTTTCTCTCTCATCAATGTTTCTGTCTCTCTCTCTCCCTATCCCTTCCTCTCGGTAAAAAAATCAATAAAACATATTAAAAGAGAAAATAAAAGAAATAGCAGGTTCCTAGCATCAAACACCCCGGTGAGAGCCACCTGGCGAGGGGACTGCGCCCGGAACTCCTAAGTCTGTGGTTCACATGTTTCCAGCACGACGTTGCTAAAAGGCACACTCATCCTTCACCAGGAAGTCCCACCCCTTCACCTACCATCCAACCAGCAGAGCCCCAGAGGGCCAGCAGGAGGCGGGGGGGAGTGTCGTGTATTAATGAACCCACCAGGCATTTGGGACAGTCAATAGTGGCCGCCAAAGAGACATTCCCAGTGGATGGTGTGTGCGCTTGCTAACTGTCTGTTTGAGACTCATTGTTCTCCGAGATGCATTTTTCCTCCCTTTAATTACGATGTCAAGTGAGAGAATCTCGATCCTACGTGAGCTGAACGGATAGGAGAGACGCCCCTAAAGCTCCTTCTCTCTATTTCCTCGTCTCCAACTCCACCTGCGTCTCACGGACGCCCCTGGAGATGCATAGACAGGCTGATGTCATCCACATTTTCATCTCCAGCTCCCGAACTGGTCCACGTAGACAGCAAAAACGATTTTCTGACACAGCATACCGCCCAAAGAAATCTTTATCTCCACCTCTTTATCTCTAACCACCCCCCCCCCCCCCGGGTGTTCCAAAATCAAACCAAAGCGGACAAAGAAACTAGAACAAAACTAACAAAACCCCCACAGCAATGCTGACGGCAGACCCAGTTCTCTTCCCCAGCTCAGCAATGCTGACAGCACGGTCCCCGGTTTGTGTAGGGGCGAAAATCTAAAAGGCACATCACTCCTTCCTGCCTTTCATGACACATTCTGTTCAAGGACGAGTTTTGTTGGTTTCTGGGTTGTAACGTTCTTCTCTGGGATGCAAAGAGCCCCAGAGAAAAGAGCATGTGCGTTGTGAGAAATCCCTTCATTAAAAATTACGTCCTCAACCCTTTTTAAAAAAATATATTTTATTGATTTTTAAAAATATATATTTTATTGATTTTTTACAGAGAGGAAGGGAGAGGGATAGAGAGCCAGAAACGTTGATGAGAGAGGAACATTGACCAGCTGCCTCCTGCATATCCCCCCCAACTGGGGATTTGCCCGAAACCCAGGTCCATGCCCTTGACCGGAATCAAACCTGGGACCCTTCAGTCCACAGGCTGATGCTCTATCCACTGGGCCACACCGGTTTCGGCTGTTTTCTGGTTTTATTCTACATGAAGGATACCTTCAATTAAGTCTGGGGTGGGAGGTCAGAGCAAGCTGCCTAGGATGAAAGATCCATGGTGTGAATTTTGACAAACAGTGAAATGTTACATTGCTCCTTATCAAAGCTAATATAACTTTATTTATAATCACCCATTAGGTGTTGCCTCGCCGAGGACGATAACATTCTTTGGTCATGATGCCCCACATTCAATATCAGAACTACGATGTAGCCAAAACCGGTTTGGCTCAGTGGATAGAGCATCGGCCTGCGGACTGAAGGGTCCCGGATTTGATTCCAGTCAAGGGCATGGACCTTGGTTGCAGGCACATCCCCAGTAGGGGGTGTGCAGGAGGCAGCTGATGGATGATTCTCTCTCATCGATGTTTCTAACTCTCCCTGTCCCTCTCTCTTCCTCTCTATAAAATAAAAATTAAAAAAATCAACAAAATATATTTAATAAAAAGAAAATAACTACGATGTCATTCTTCTGCACGATTTCGTAATGAGGAATGGACATTTCATCTCTGCGATTTACACGTCTTCACATACAATCTGCTTCCGTGATTTAATATAAATTTCCACACACACACACACACAAAAAGCCAATGAAGATAAGCCCTGTCTGTTTGTGTTACTTCACACCTGGGCCTCGCCGGGCGGGGTGAGGAGAAGGAAGAGAGCATCCTCCGGGGTCCCCCGCGAACGGACTTTCTGGAACAGCATCAAACGCGGGGGCGGAAGGAGCCCCTTTGGGGTGGGAGGCTCGGCGGAGCCCAGGGCCTCGGCTTTATCTGGTCCCTTTGAGTGAGGCTTAACACCCTCCGCCTGGCCCGGCTCCAGCACCCTCATTCCGGCCGCCTGTCTCCACCGCCCTTGGAATTTTAATAAGCCCCATATTTCTTGTCTTAACCCGCCTCCCCGGGACCGCTGGGGGCAGCCATCCAGCTGTGGTCCCTCACGTAAGGAGCCAGGCTTATCTGGCGGTGGAGGGCACTCCAGCATCTCCCCCCCCCCCACCTTCCTCCCCAGAAGCTGGGTGAATTCGTTCCATGGAAAAGCTTTGAGCAGCTTAAGACAAATACCCGTGTTTCCCCGAAAATAAGACATCCTCTGAAAATAAGACCTACTTACAGGTTTCCTTCTGAGTGAAATATAAGGCATCCCCCCGAAAATAAGGGGCCCCCCCCCAGGCTAAACATGAGAGATTTGGCCCACTGATTCTGAAAGAAACGGAGTCACAAGAAATTCACCAGGAAATTCAGGAATTGGATGGTTATGTTGATGTTTCAGAAGACGATGACATGATTGTCACTGAATAAATGAGTACATTCTTGATCCTGTAGGATTCACAGTGTGTCTGGTTTGTGTTGACAACGACCGTACTACCGTTCCGTAGACAGGGAATACATCTCCTTTATTTTCATTTAACAATAAATGTGCACCGTATTCTTCTTCGTGGGAAAATAAGACATCCCCTGGAAATAAGACCTAGCCCAGCTTTGGGAGCAAAAATTAGTAGAAGACACTCTTATTTTCGGGGAAAGTCAAGGGCGATAATCCAGTTCCGGGCGCCCTCATTAGGAAAACAGAAATGATAGAAGCAGGCCCCCGGCCGAGGACTTGGCTGCCACCCGCACCGGGAGATTCTGCAGAGCTGCCTCCCGCCCCCCGCCCCCCTGCACCCCAAGATTAAGACGCAGGGCAGTGCTCCACGGAGAGGTTTTCCAGGTCCCCTGCAGCCTGTCGGGCCTTGAATCCTCACTTTGATCTGTCCTGTCTGATCCCATCCCCACATCCGATGTCACGGAGCAGCCCAGCGGGATCCCCGGGGTCCAGGAGCCAGCGCAGGGGGGTGTCTGGCTGGTTCTGTCCTCACCGGACTGTCCTGGGGGGAGGGATTGCAGGATGCAGACCAGGCCCCTCAAAGCAACGGGAAAAGGGGAGGAGGGATCCCTCAGGTCCTCCCTGTTTCTAGGGAAAGATGCATTTCCCTTCATGGCCCCGGCCATTCCTGCTGGAATGACTGCTCCTACATCTTGGAAGATTGTAAGTTTATATCAGCGCTCTCTCTCTCTCTCTCTCTCTCTCTCTCTCTCTCTCTCTCTCTCTCTCTCTCTAATATATTTTATTGATTTTTCACAGAGAGGAAGGGAGAGGGAGAGAGAGTTAGAAACATCGCTGAGAGAGAATCATTGATCAGCTGCCCTTCAGTCCACAGGCCAACGCTCTATCCACTGAGCCACACCGGTTTCGGCAGTTCACATCAGCTCTTCCTATGAGTAACACCTCATAGGACCTGCGGTGGACTTCCATCCCATGGATCCCCCATTTCTCTCATTCTCTGCACCCCCCACCCCTTAATATCTTAGCCTATTTAGGCAATGCATATTGGAGACATAAGAGAATTTTTTCACTGGGTGCAAGGAATATATTATAATAGAGAAACAAGGCATTCTGACCATATATATATATATATATATATTCATATACATATATGTTTTATATTGCTTTCAGAGAGGAAGGGAGAGGGTGCGAGAGAAACATCCATGATGAGAGAGCACACCGGCTCCCTCTTGCACACCCCCTCACTGGGGATGGAGCCCACAACCCGGGCCTGTGCCCTGACCGGGAATCGAACCCTGAACTCCTGGTTCCTAGGTCTGTGCTCCACCGCTGAGCCACACCGGCCGGGGCGTTCTGACTGTGGTTGAGCCACTCAGATTGTCTGCCTGCGGCCCGGGGTCCCCCCCCCCCCTCTTTCCCATCGGGGCGAGCAGGCCGAGGAGATAAGGGGATGGCACGTTCCGGGCTGGGCGGCGCAGGATCGGTAATTAATTTTCCGCGGGGCCCTGCGGGGGTGTCGTACAAAGCTTTCCTCCGGGGAGACCATACATCAACTTAATTTGCGTGCGTTTGTACCCAAAGGTGCTTCCTCGCCAACAATTATTTTTGTGTGCGTGTCCTTTGTAAATAAATCCTGTAGCTGAAATGGAGGGAATTGATCCGACCGCACGGAGCACCTGTAGGAAATGATTCAAGCCTGGCCGGTAGGGCTCCGTACTGGAGCATCAACCTATGAACCAGGAGGTCCCGGGTTCGATTCCCGGTCAAGGGCACAAGCCCGGGTTGGGGGGGGGGGGGGGAGTCCCATCCCCAGTAGGGGGGTGTGCAGGAGGCAGCTGATGGATGTTTCTCTCTCATCGATGTTTCTAACTCTCTATCCCTCTCTCTTCCTCTCTGTAAATTATCAATGAAATATATATCTATATATATATCTATATATATATATCTATATATATATATATATATATATATATATTTTTTTTTTAAGGGGGTCCCACTTGCAGAGTGGGCATCCTCAATAGATTTTCTCCATTTGCTTGCAAGCTCATTCACACCCCCGAGTCCCACGGCCTGGCTGGCTTCCTGAGACCTCTGCCCTCCCTGTTGACCATCAGAGGAACAGACCACCAAACCCCCACCAGCAGACCCCCCTCGAAGGTCCCCGAAAATCATCTCACACGTCATGGCTTAGCATTTCAGGGGAGGAGACGGGGGGACACAAATGACCAGAAGGACCCCGCCTGTGCCTGCTTCTGCTCCTTGGCCAAAAAAATCAAATCGAATCAAAGTGAAACTAATCTTCACGGAAGACAGAGAGAGTCTCAACAAAACGGGGCCGGCTCTGAACGTCGCGGGGGGAGCAGGGGCCTTTGAAGGATTTTCTCACCCCAGGACCTTGGGGGCCGGGAGGGTCCGATGTGGCCAGGGCCTCGGCTGAGCTCATTCATTCAGGGAACTTTTTTTTTTTCCCCTGAAAGGGGAATTTTTCCTGGGAGATGCTGCGGGGCAGACCTGGGGGAGAGCAGGGGGGAGAAAGGAGGTGTCTCTCTTTTTAGTTCCAAAATCACAGGGACACAGCGCTTTTGTGAATGAGTCGAATGCGTTGTGATGCTACGCCACGGCCCGTTAAAATTGGCACGGAGTCCTAACTTGTCGCTCGTTCAGAGTTTCAAAAGGAGCCTGCACCGGTGTGGCCCAGTGGACAGAGCGTCATCGGCCTGCGGACGGAAAGGTCCCGGGTTCGATCCCGGTCAAGGGCATGGACCTTGGTGGCGGGCACATCCCCAGGTTGGGGGGGTGTGTGTGCAGGAGGCAGCTGATGGATGATTCCCTCTCATGGATGTTTCTGACTCTCTCTCTCCCTCCCCCTTCCTCTCTGTAAAAAGCCAATAAAATACGTTTTAAAAAGAAAGAGACTATGAGGCGATAGGACTGAACACGTAGTCACGGACGCACGGCTGGCGTGTATGCCTCTCAGAGCACGGTTTTCGGCCTGGGATTCCGGGGAATTGCTGCAAGGCTTCCCGGGGCAAGTCCTGCAGGCGAGGCCCGTTCCTGGCGGCCGGCACTGGCCAGGCGCAACTGGAAGGAGCCGGAGCAGCCACCGGGGACCGGAAACACCATTCCTTTTAGGGCCCCGCGGAGGCAGCCGGATGGCCCTCAGGAGGGGCATCCATCACACCGCCCACCGTCCGGGATCCCCCCTGGCCACCGGCGTGGACACGAATCTGTTTTTCGCCGCGGCCTGCTCGGCGGGCGGGGGGGAGACACCTTCTAGAACCATCTGCCGGGCTGGCCGGTCCACCTCCAATAACAACGATGGGTCCCAGCGGCCCACTGTGATGGGAGGTCAAGGGTCAAGGGCTGGCCAGAGCCTCATAAATTCCGCGGGGTTCCTTTCGGAAGGGGGCGGTTAACGGCATCCTTGCAGGGCGCAAGGACCAGCCGCGCCAGCTCCTGTCACTGTAATGGAAGATGATGGCATGCCGGCAAGTTCAAGTGCACACGGGTGAGCGTGGGCGTCCGGCTAACGAGACGGGCGAGCATCATCCATAACCCCCCGCGCGGGCAGGCGTCTCGGCTTCCTGACAAATCCCACGCCTGGGTCTCGCCCGGCCCAGAGGCCGGCTCTTTGCAGATTGCTGGCCGAGGTAACGGCTCCCAGGAGCGAGGTGGGGAGTGGGATTGGGGGGTGTAGGGATGTGTGTGTGCGTGGAACAAATGAGCATCAAGAAGAAGGCAGGCGGGAAGCAGGAGACACGCCCACAGGGAGGTACCCCAGGGTCCCGAGTCAAGTTCAAGTCTGGGATGGAGTCGGCGGAGAGGATCCGGGTCTGCGAGTCCCGGGGGTCTGCTTAGAGTTGGCAGCTGGAACTCCGGGGGAACAGACACGTTGGATCCAGAGGAATGTGTCCCCAGGAAGCTAAGAGGCTGAAACCGGTGTGGCTCAGTGGATAGAGCGTCAGCCTGCGGCCTGAAGGGTCCCAGGTTCGATTCCAGACAAGGGCGTGGACCTTGGTGGCAGGCACGACCCCAGTGGGGGGGTGTGCAAGAGGCAGCTGATCGATGATTCTCTCTCATCGATGGTTCTAACTCTCTATCCCTCTCTCTTCCTCTCTGTAAAAAAATCAATAAAATATATTAAAAAGAAAAGAAGAAGAAGAAGAAGCTAAGAGGACTGAGGGAGGATGCCAGGGGAGGGAGCTTGAGCTGGTGTAGAGGCTGGTGGTTGGCAAACTGCGGCTCGCGAGCCACAGGCGGCTCTCTGGCCCCTGGAGGGCGGCTCTTCCACAGAACACCACGGTCTGGGCGAGAGTCTGTGTTGAAGACGTGGCGGGAGGAGACGTTTACGTTTAAACAATGCAGCTCTCCAGAGACGCGTCGGTCGTTGTGCTACTGATGGTTGCCTCCGTGGACGGATGAGTTTGCCGACCACTGAGCTAGCCGATCCCAGCTTGGAATGCCTCTCCCGGTCCCTCACTTCCAGCAAGGTTCCCGAGATCTCGGTGGACAGCGATCGCTGGGACACGTGCCCGCAGCTCCTCCTGGTGATGGTCACGGGCGGAGACTGTCTCTGATGGGATGGCAGCTGATGCTTTGACGTCTCGCTGTGCCTCACCCCGAGATGTCCGCGGAACCGGGCAGGCGGGCGGGAGACCAGCATCTGGCCGCGCGCCTCCTGTTTCCGATGAGGGTGAAATTAGAACCAGCCTCGGCCCCTCGCCGACGCCACGGCCGGCCAGACGGCAGGGAGACAGCTCCGGGCCGCCCAGCCCCGCCCCGCCTGCCGCACGCTCATTACCGCCCGTGGGCCGGGCAGCGGGGCCTGACACCGCCGCCTCCATCCATATTTCACGCGGCCTGGCAGGCCGCTGGCGGATCTCTCTTTCAAGGGGCACCGGGGGAGGACGGCGAGGCCGCAGGCAATATCTGGGCTACAGAGGCCGAACGACAAACAGATGTTGTCCCGTCTGGAGGGGTTCGATGGCAGTGACCTGTGGGCTCCTAGGACCAGGGTGGTGCTCGCCGTCCGCTCCTTAGATCCGAGAGATGCCAGCCCAGCGGCCTCGGCTTCACTTCCGTCTCTTTCCTTATTGTTTTCTTCCCCAAACTTTGAAGTTCATGAAGTTTTGTTGTGTTTTTTTTATATATGTATATATATATATTTTTTTTTATTTTATTTTTTTATTTTATATATATTTTATTGATTTTTTACAGAGAGGAAGGGAGAGGGATAGAGAGCTAGAAACGTCGATGAGAGAGAAACATCGACCAGCTGCCTCTTGCACGCCCCTTACTGGGGATGTGCCCGCAACCAAGGTACATGCCTCTGACCGGAATCGAACCCGGGACCTTTCAGTCTGCAGGCCGACGCTCTACCCACTGAGCCACACCGGTTTCGGCTTTTATTGATTTTTTTTTACAGAGAGGAAGAGAGAGGGATAGAGAGTTAGAAACATCGATGAGAGAGAAACATTGATCAGCTGCCTCTTGCTCACCTCCTACTGGGGATGTGCCTGCAACCAAGGTCCATGCCCTTGACCGGGATCGAACCCGGGACCCTTCGGTCTGCAGGCTGACGCTCTCTCCACTGAGCCGCACTGGTTTCGGCCCCTCTCTTTTTTTTTTTTTTTTTCTTTTTTGTAAATCCTCACCCCAGGACATGTTCCCATTGGTTTTTAGAGAGAGTGGAAGCAAGAGGGAAAGACACAGAGAGAAACATCGAGGTGAGCAGGACACATGGATGGGTTGCCTCCTGCATGCGCCCGGACCAGGGCCCGGGCCAGGGAGAAGAGCCTGCAACAGAGGTACGTGCCCTTCATCAGGAATCGAACCCGGGACCCTTCGGTCTGCAGGCCGAGGCTCTATATCCACTGAGCCACACCGGCCAGGGCACAGCCTTTTATTAAAACCCATCCCCTTCGTCCCGCCGGATTCTATCTCACCATAAAGTGCTGCTTAGCCAAAACCGGTGTGGCTCAGTGGATAGCGCATTGGCCTGCAGACTGAAGGGTCCCAGGTTCGATTCCGGTCAAGGGCATGCACCTTAGTGGCAGGCACATCCCCAGTGGGGGGTGTGCAGGAGGCAGCTGATTGATGATTCTCTCTCATCGATGTTTCTAACTCTCTATCCCTCTCCCTTCCTCTCTGTAAAATGTCAATGGAATATATATATTTTTTAAATCTCCCACTAGAGTTGGACTGCCGCCTGTGCCCCCATATCGCCAAGCGGAATGTCTTCAAGTCTCTTCATGTGTGTGCGGCCCTTCTCCAGGACCTGAACCCTGAACTGGAACCCTGTCCACGCGGGACCTGAAAGAGATTCCTACAAGTCGATCTTCCTGACGCCTCTGTCCTGGGCTCGAACGAGCTTGGCCTTGACCCCCACCCATGAGCTTGCCCCCCCCAAAGTGTTCTTGGACGCCACGAACGAGGCCAACAGCTTGTCCTTGAGGATGGCCTTCCCTGTTCTCTCTCCAGACCCTCCTCCCCTGCCCCATTTCCGCCCCCACCATCACCCTCCACAGCCTGTGGGAATGAGAAGACAATGACCTTGACCTTCACGTAGCTCCTTGGGGAGTGAGAACGCGGGGGAGTGTCCTTGGACACCGCGGAGGGGGGTTCTGGGCTGAAGGACGGCGGGAGGAGTCTGCGTGGACCTCTCTCACTGCTCATCTCGGTTCCCACAGAAGACGCTCTGCGGACACGCAGGCCCAGGGAGGGCCCGCCCGTAACGCACGAAGACACATGGCGGTCAGGGTCAGAGGAGAGAGCGCTTGGCGAGCCTGATGTGCCCCGGGGAGACGCGGCTCGGAAACACGCCCAGCCGGACCTTGACCCTGCTTCTCGCTGCCTCTGGCTCCAGGCTCTCTTCCCACGGACGCGGATACAGATGTGCGGCTCTCGGGCCCCTGGAGGGCGGCTCTTCCACAAGAGGCCACGGCCCCGGCGAGTCTGTGTGGAAGACGTGGCGCCAGGAGACGCTGAAGTGTGAAAACGTGTGGCTCTCCAGAGGCGTGTCCGTCGATGTGCTGCTGATGGTTGGCCCTGCGGACGGATGAGTTTGCCGACAGCGGTGCAGGCCGGTGGCTCTATCCACTGAGCCACACCTTCTGGTTGCTCAGGTAGGATGACTTGCAAAAGCCAGATTTTTTCCAAAAGCAAGTGGAATCAACTCTGGGGTGATTTGAAAATTCCCTCTTCCCCACCAAAGCCGGTGTGGCTCAGTGGTAGAGCGTCGACCTGCGGACTGAAAGGTCCCGGGTTCGATTCCACAGTCAAGGGCATGTACATTGGTTGCGGGCACCTCCCCGGTAGGGGGTGTGCAAGAGGCAGCTGATCGATGTTTCTAGTTCTCCACATCTCTCCCTTCCTCTCTGTAAAAAAAAAAAAAATCAATAAAATATATTTTTTGATTAAAATAAAAAAAAGAAAATCCCCTCTTCCCTCTGCAGACCCGCCGGCCACCTTTGACCCCTGATGTTAGCCATGCTTCCTCGCCCACGCCCCAGGAGGTAACGGTCGCATGCAGGGGCCGCTGGCTGAAGGCTCGGCTCCAGCTGGAAGGGCCTCGGTGGTGGGTGGGACGGGGCCAAGATAAAGAGGGGAAGGAGGTCTCTCCCCAGAAAAACAGCTGCTTCTCCGGTCGGATGCGGAGCACAGCTGGGCCGCCTTCGTCTCCTTCGTTGGCGCGGGCTCCTGGGCGGGAGGAGGGCGCTCTGATTAGGCCTGCGCCGCCGAGTGGGACCAGTGAGGGGCTGCCAGGCCCGGAGTCCTGGGTGGGCCGAGCGCTCAGCCACCCATCATCCCCCCCACACCCGCTGCCCAGATGGCAGACTCTGCACAGGGGAGGGGGGCGGCTGGCTCGGGGACGGCTGTCCAATGTGTTTGGATGTTATGGATGGACACTGGGGATGGTCCAGTGTCTTCTGGTCTCCCTAGCTGGCTTGGCTCAGTGGGTAGAGCGTCGGCCTGGGGACTGAAGGGTCCCGGGTTCGATTCCCGGTCAAGGGCATGGACCTTGGTGGCGGGCACATCCCCGGTAGGGGGTGTGCAGGAGGCAGCTGATGGATGCTTCTCTCCCATCGATGTTTCTAGCTCTCTGTCCCTCTCTCTGTAAAAATCAATAAAAAAAATATATAAATATATATATTTTAAAAGTTTAAGTTTAAAAAACGTGGCTCTTTAAAGAAATGTCCATCGTGGTGCTGTTGGTATTTGGCTCTGTGGACTCATGAGTTTGCCGACCACTGGTTTAGCTGTTTTGTTTCTCCATGGGCACATGGGGGTGGTGTTCAGACCATAGGCGTGGCTCAGGGGTTGAGCATCAACCTAAGAACCAGGAGGTCAGGGTTCGATTCCCGGTCAGGGCACAGGCCTGGGTTGTAGGCTCCACTCCCATCAGGGGGCGACACAAGGCAGCTGATCAACGACTCTCTCATCACTGCTATTTCTCTCTCTCCCTCTCCCTTCCTCTCTGAAATCAATAAAAATATATTACTCAAAGGGCAGACGTGGTGGTGGTGGTGGTGGTGGAGGTGAGGGGGTCAATTGGGGAAAAAGGAGACATTCTTTAAACAATAAAAATAAAATGATAACATGAATAATAACCAACACCCGCTCCCCCTCCCCCCTATCCACACACACACACACACACACACACACACAAAGAAACAGACTCCTAGGGCATATGCTTACCTCCTCTTTTATTTTATTTTATTTTTAAAAATATATATATATAATTGATTTTGTCTTCTTTTTTTGATGGGGAAAAGCCCGTCTGTGGTGAGGGCCCCCCGGCCGCTCATGCATCTCTCTCTCTCTCTCTCTGAGAACCTTGGGTGCGGGCACGTCCCCAGTAGGGGGTGTGCAGGAGGCAGCTGATGCCTGTTTCTCTCTCATCGACGTTGCTAACTTTCTCTTCCTCTCTCTAAAAAATCGATAAAACAATGAAAATAAAGCCACGTGCACGTCCCAGCCTGGAGGGCAGAGCCTCCCCCCACCATGACAGCCAGCAGCTGTGGTTGTCAGCGGGCACCTGTGGTCTGAACACGTGGCCCCAGGTGCCCGAGTGACGTGGGCTGGATGGAGCTCAGGTGCATGGAACTGAGTAGATTAGAAACCCATGGTGTGCCTCGTAGCATCGGCTATAAAATACACGGCTGGTAGTTGGTGGTGCTGTCGCTAGCTCTCCATCAGGGAGGACAGGGTCCCACCCGGACCCAGCTTTTATTTCTCTCGTCGGTCTTTTCTTCATCCTTCACCATCCCCTCTCCGGCTCATCGAACCTGGCTGAGCTGGTGTGGCACAGAAGGCGCCCTGGGCTGAGTGTGCCATGGCCGTGCCGGCTCTCCACAGTCCCAGGGCTTGGCCTCACCTGCTTCCCGGAATCTGGGAACAGCGTCGATAAAACTGTCGGCAGCACCTGACTGAGGAAAGCTGCTTTCACACCCAGTCCCCGGGGCTTTGGATGCTAAACACGTGCAGGTGTGTCCCAGCTGGTGTGGCTCAGTGGATACAGCGTCGGCCTGCGGACTGGAAGGGTCCCAGGTTTGATTCTGCTCAAGGGCACAGGCCCGGGTTGTGGGCTCCATCCCCAGTAGGGGGTGTGCAGGAGGCAGCCCATCCCTGGTTCTCTCTCGTCATGGATGTCTCTCTCTCTTTTCCTCTCCCTTCCTCTCTGAAGTCAATATATTAAAACAAACAAAAACAAAAAACATGCAGTTGCCAGGCCAGCATGGCTCAGGGGTTGAGCATCAACCTATGAACCAGGAAGTCAGGGTTCGACTCCTGGTCATGCCTGGGTTTGCAGGCTCGATCCCCAGTGTGGGCTGTGCGGAGGGCCAGCTGATCCATGATTCCCTCTCACCATGGATGCTTCTTTTTTTATTTAAAAAAATATATTTTTTATTGATGTCAGAGAGGAAGGCAGAGAGAGAGAGAGAGAAACATCCATGATGAGAGAGACTCATGGACCGGCTGCCCTCTGCATGCCCCACCCTGGAGATGGAGCCCACAACCCGGGCCTGTGCCCTGACCAGGGAATCGAACCGTGACCTCCTGGTTCCTAGGCCGACACTCCACCACGGAGCCATGCCGGCCAGGCCTGAGACACACAGGAACACTCTGTGTGCCTGTCCCACGACTGTAGACCCTCACCCTCTGAGGTGACCCCCACGCACCCGGATGACGTTCACGTCTGCAGGGAAGCGAAGCTGGGACCTCCCCTTGGTCCCTGACAGAAACCACGGGGTCGCCTGCCCGCTGACGAGAGAAGAGCCACACACCGCCATGCGGAGGTCGGCTATCCAACCGATTTTATTTCATCGCTGCATTGTCGGGCACTTTACGGTAATGCATAGTCCATCCCACGTTCCTATTTGCGTACATTTGTTGTTTAAAGATTCCCCCCCACACACACACAGTCCTTGTCCACACCAGGTTCTCCCGGGGGTAGCAGTCAGCCTTTGAGATGAATGCCACTGCAGCCTCCGGGGTGCGCGCACCGCGGGGCCCGCCCCCGCACCCACAAGGTGTGTTTCTCCCGACGCCTGGCCCCGTGGCCCGCCGAGGGCTCCGTCCTCCTACACAGCTACGGCGCTAACGCGAACGAAATGAACCAGACGGGCAAGTTCCACCCGGGAACCTCTCGGGTACCGTGTCTGCAGACAGAGAAGCTCGGTCTCGCCCGCCCATGGCTTGCCTGCCTGCCTGCAGGGTGAGTACCGGAGGAACCACAGAACATTCCAGAAAGCTCGCGTCTGGCATCCGATGGTGAAACGGGCCGCACGTCCAGCGGGTAGCGGGGGAGGGATGTTCCCTGCAGGAGGCCGGCGGAGGGGCCTGGTGCCCTGAGGATGCACCGGGCCTCCTGCGACCCACTCTCGGCGCCAGGGGACCCATCTGTCCGTGACCCTCCTGGGCCCTTCTTGAGGGACACGGACAGCTGCCCCCCACGGAGGACGGGAGCTACACGGACCGAGAGATGGAGGGGGGTCTCACATCACAGAGGTATCCGATGGTGAGGCTCCTGAGGCCTTCACCCCACAGCAGCCGACGGGCCCACTGCTCAGGACCTGGTTTCACTTTGATTTTTGTAGTTGTTGTTGTTGTTTTTTTTGTTGTTGTTTTTTGCTTTTTGGTAGATTTGCATATTGTATCCCGGGCTATAGAATTCCCACAGTGCTTTCCCTGCCGGATTCAAGTATCCTAAAAGGTAGAAGCCTCGAGAAGCTGGGAGGTAAAACACACACACACACAATGAACTTCATTTCACGGGCGGTCCCACGTTTTTGGGCCATGCCCTGAAGGATGTGGCCGTCCACAGCCGTGGGCCTCGCGGGACAAACGCCCCTTCGGTTGGCGTGGGCGTGGGCGTGGGCCAGGCCACGTGGAACCCACGCGCAACGCCGTGTCCGTGAGAACCACAGCGCACGGTCGCCACGCCCCGAAGGCTGACGATTCGTCTTCTCGCAGACGGATGGCCGCTGAGGCAGTTTGGTGATGACGCCCTGTCCGTGATTTTTTTTAAACACACACACACACACACACACACACACACACACACACACACACGTCTCCTGCCAACGTACAGAAACACGAACACATTTCTTTTTCTTCCCCTGAAGAAAAAAAAAAAAATCACCCAGGGCGTTGCTACATACAGTCTCACACAAATACTGAGCCACCCCGTCTTAAGGCGTCTGCCCCCAGGAGCAGATGTGCACACGTGTCTGGACGCAAGGACGCAAAAGAAATCATATTGCACAAAATCCTACTGTGTTTTTCCCCTCTTCAACATGACATATCCTTCTTCCTATGCACACAGAATTCTCTAGAACAAATCAAGGTGCAAGTCAAAGCCATCCTCTCTCTCTCAGACACACACATAGGCTTGAAGATGCAGACCACTGAGCGGAGGGTGAGGTGTCCCCCTGGGGAAGACCCCCTCCCCCCCCAGTATTGACCCGTTTTGAAAGAACTCCTTCCTCACGTCATGAAGCGCTTTGGAGAAATTAGATTTGGAGACTCGAGTTCTGAAACTTGTGTCCCCACCGACCAATCTCTGCCCCGAACCAAGGTCTCTCATGCGAACCTGAACGGCGTTGGCATCCGGAAATGCATCCACAAGAGTAGGTGCCCCACGCACCGCCCTGAAAATCCAAATTTTCTAGAAAAGGAGGAGGAAGAGCTACGGATGGTGACAATATTCACAGTGTTCTCCCCTGGCCCAGAACCCCCACTTCCCCTGCCTGTCTGAGACACCCCCTGATTCATCCCAACCCTGGGTCGTATCAGGGAGTTAGCACTCAGTGCGAGAGAAACACCTGTCACCTACAGTCTTCATTGAAAAGGGAGGGGGATGGGAGCCGGGCTGGCCTAGCTCCAGGGCTGAGCGTCGACCTAGGAACCGGGAGGTCCCGGTTCGATTCCCGGTCAGGGCACAGGCCCGGGCTGGGGGCTCCATCCCTAGGGATGGGCGTGCAGGAGGCAGCCGATCTGTGATTCTCTCTCCTCATGGATGTCTCTCTCTCTCTCTCTCTCTCTCTCTCTCTCTCTCTCTCTTCTTCTCTAAAATCGATAAAAACTAGACTTTCATAAAAATAAAAAGTAGGTACCTCAGGTAGCAGCATTATTCTAGATCCTTCATATATCATTACAGAGAGAATCCATGACCTTAGCATGGCACTGCGGTTCTGAGACAGAGCAAGGGTCAGGTAGAGCAGCTTGAAAAGGCTTTCTTTGTTTGGTATTAGGATCTTGGGTTCACAGCGTCTAAGCAGAAGGTATTATTATTATTAATTGTTACTATTATTATTATTATTACTATTATTGATCTTCGCCATTCCTTCCAACCGGTTCCTTCCCCGCAGGGACCACGCCCATCGCTTCCTTTCCCTCCATCCTCCTCCGACGCCGCTCCCTGCCTACGTCCAGGCCGAGGCGTCCATGGCCACCCCCTAGGCAAACGGGTCATCCGTGTTCCGTCAGAACGGTGTCCGTGCCCTGATCGGGGTGCTTTCCTAGAACACGCGAAAGGCGGCCCCCATCCCGCCACTCACACGCGTCGTCATGCTACTTCATACACCCTCGCGCCAAGCCACACCCTGCTCTCCTGTCCCCCGCCCGTGCCCGGTACCCCGGCTCAGGGTGAAGGATGCAGGCTGGGAGGTAAGGGGGGGCCGGAGGGAGTTCTGGGGAGAACCTGGCGGACACAAGTCTCTCTGTCGGGCAAACAGGCGTGAGGTCTTCACCCACGTGGAACCCAGCGCCGGGGGAGTTTGCAGGCGGCTGGCGTCGCTGGGACGGAGCAGAGCAGCCGGGCAGACGAGGACACTTCTGCACGCGCGGGCCTCGCGTTGACGTCTCTCCAACCCCCGTTTCAATGGGGTGGCACGGGGGCGCCCGCTCCCAGTCTTGGGGTGACTTCCCAGGACAACAGGGACGGCGCTGGGTTTCACTTTAGTTTGGGCCGTGGACTCCGCAGGGTCAGTAAGGCACGGATCCAGCTGGGAAGGCCTTGAGGGAAACGCCACCCGGGATGGGGCCGAGCAGCTCTCACAGCCAAGCCGGGGAGGGGATGTGAGGAGACGGGACCTCCCGAGGAGCCGAGGACGGACGGAGCCAGGACAGCCGGGAAGGCTCATGCTTGCTCGCGGGCGGTGGGAGGTTAAGGCGGCGGTGGGTCCCGGCGTCCCAGCCGCTGGGGCGGGGGAGCTCGGAGAAGAGCGTTGCCCGCCGGGTCGGCTCCTGCTCCACCGTCGGACACGCGTGTGGAGCCGCGACGGGGTCCCGCGCAAGGCTCCTCGGCACCCACATCCTCGGTTTAAACAAAACGCGGGCGGTAAGCACCAATCCTGGGACGTCGCGTGTCCGATATATAGACTGTCCACACGCACGTACACACACACACGCACACACACGCACACGCACACGCATGCACGCACACGCACACGCTACTAGTACCTGATTGAAGAGCACAGTAGAGGAAGGAGCTTTTGCCCCGAAAGACCGCCGGGTCACACAGACCCACCCGGCCCTCCTCCTCCGGGCGATGTCTCCCACGGAAACGAGAATGTCTACACGACCGTGAGCGTTGCCGTGCCTACAAGTGACCGTTTACCGCATGGGGTTCCGTGGGGGACCCTCCAGGGTCCCCGGAGACAAGTGGACGCCCGAGGCCGGCCCTCAGTTCTCGACGGAGGAGGAGGAAGAGGAGGTGGAGGAGGAGGCCTGGCTCCCATGCATGCTTCCCCCGGTGGCCACGTTCCCGTCCGGCTGGGAGGCGGGCGCCGGGTCAGGACACGGAGCCTCCCGGGCGCCCGTCCCGTCCCTCTCCCATGGGACCGAGGAGGACGGCCGGCGCCCCAGGAGGCTGGGCACCAGCAGGTCGGTGTCCGGGGCCTGGGCTAGTGTTTCCTCCCGGTCCGAGTCCCCGTCTTCCGTCCGGACGGCCAGGCCGGGAGGAGGAGGAGCCCGTGGGACAGCCAGCTCCGAGGGGGCGGCCGGCGGAGGCGGGGCCGCCCCGGGGGGGCCGCTCCGGGGGTCCCCGTCCGGGGACCGGGCGCCGTTCTCCTCCTTCAGGCTGCAGAGCGGGGGGCCGGGGGCGCAGCTGGAGCTCGCCCGCTTCCGGGGGGACGGCGGCAGGTGCCGGCCGTGGAGGGCACTGTCGTCCTGGCCGCGGAGCCAGGCGCCCTGGTCCCCGGAGCCACCGCAGAGCGCCGCCAGGTTGTCCTCGCTGGGCGCGCTGGGCTTGTTCTGGGGGGGGAGACAGACAGACAGACAGACAGGTGGTCAGGAGCGTCGTGGACAGAATGACAGCATCGTCCCGTTAGCAGCCGTCCTGACTGTATTTCGTTAGGACACGGTATGTGGTTGTTACGTGGGTTCCATGTAGTTATTAAGTGTATATTCAAAATATGTGTTTCTGCCGAAAGCGGTGTGGCTCAGTGGATAGAGCGTCGGCCTGCAGACTGAAGGTTCGATTCCGGTCAAGGGCATGTGCCTTGGTTGCGGGCACATCCCCAGTAGGAGGTGTGCAAGAGGCAGCTGATCGATGACTCTCTCTCATCAATGTTTCTAAGTCTCTCTCCCTCTCCCTTCCTCTCTGTAGAAAAATCAATAAAATATATATTATAAAAAAAGAAAAAAGACAACCGTATAATGCACATGTGTCAAACACAAGGCCCGCGGGCCAAATCCGTCCCGCCAGGCCTTGCAATGTGGCCCGCACCGCGCTGTCATCACTGCACTCCGCTGCGTTTCCATCACAGTGACAGTTGATGACTGTTCAGTAAACCGTTCGGCCCGAGATTTAGGCTGGATTTTAGATTTTGGCCCCTTCTCTGATTGAGTTCGACACCCCTAGTATAATGAGATGGTCAGAAAGCTCTGCCTCTTGGCAAAAAGAATTTCAGTTCCTAACCACCACTACCAGGGTTGGCTGAGCCAAAGGGAAAACACCGAATCTTTTTTTTTTTTATTATTTGCTTCAATTAATTCTTCACGATCCGACATCACCGTATCTATGAAGTCGGGACACGTACCCACAAGAGGTCCCACCCTTGTCTGAACTAAGACCGCGGTCGGCAACTTCATCCGCCCACAGAGCCCAATACCAACAGCACCACGACGGACATGTCTCTGGAGAGTCACCTTTTTTTAAACGTAAACGTCTCCTGACGCCACGTCTTCCACACAGACCGGCCCCCAGGCCGTGGTGTTCTGTGGAAGAGCCGCCCTCCAGGGGCCCGAGAGCCGCTCTACCCACTGAGCCACACCAGCCACGGGGGGCGGGGGGCGGGGGGGAAGGGAGGGAGAGGAGCGTGGGCCTCGGCCCCGGCCCCGGGGGCGCCGCCCACTCACCCCGGCCGTGTAGTCGATGTCGTCCATGGAGCGGAAGAAGTCCAGGCTCTTGGCGGCCGCCAGCGTGCCCGGGTCCGAGCTGTGGGTGCTCAGTGTGTCCAGGATCTCGCCCAGCAGGTCCATCTCCCCCGCGTACAGCGCCTTGCCCCGCGGCTCCGCAGAGTCGTCGCTCTCGTAGGAGTCGGGTGCGGCCTCCTCCCCGTCCTCCGAGGACAACCTGGGGGGGGGGGGGGGACACGGGACAGGCTGGGGGGCGCCGCTCCCGCCCCAGGAACAGCAAGAAGACGGAGTCCCTGGGCCCGGCTCGCCCGGGAGGGATGTCTCCACCGGCTCACATCCGGGGGAATTCCCGGCACCACCTACATGAAGAACATGCAGCCTGGCCCCGGCTGGTGTGGCTCAGTGGATATAGCGTCGGCCTGCGGACCGGAGGGTCCCAGGTTCGATTCCGGCCAAGGGCACAAGGGTCTTGGGCTCCATCCCCAAGAGGAGGCATGCAGGAGGCAGCCGATCCATGGTATTCTCTCTCATCATGGATGTCTCTATCTCTCTCTCCACTCTCTGACATCAATAAAATATATTTAAACACACACACACACACACACACACACACACACACAAAGAGCCCTAATCAGGGTGGCTCAGTGGATAGAGTGTCAGCCTTCGGACTGAAGGGTCCCGGGTTCGATTCCGGTCAAGGGCATGGACCTTGGTTGCGGGCACATCCCCAGTAGGTGGTGTGCAGGAGGCAGCTGATCGATGTTGCTCTCTCATCGATGTTTCTAACTCTCTCTCCCTCCCCCTTCCTGTCTGTGAAAAAAAAAAATATATCAAATTTTTTTTTTTTTTAAAGAACACGCAGCTGGGCCTGGCCCGTGTGGCTCAGTGGTTTGAGCGACCATCCAGGAGCCAAGAGATCAGAGCACCTGCTCAGGGTTCCACACTCGATTTCCAGCGTGGGGCGTGCAGGAGGCAGCCGATCCACGATCCTCTGTCATCACAGATGTTTCTCTCCCTCCATCCCTCTCCCACCCTCTCTCTCTGAAAATCAATAAAAAAATATTTTAAAAAAGAACGTGCAGCAGGGAAGTCAACGGCGCCTTCCCCAGGAGGCAGAGGAGCCGGGATGCTGGCCCAGGCCCTCCCCGCTCTCCCGGCTCCGATTCACCCCCCGGCTCAGAGCACCGCTGGCTATAAAACCCGATGCCCGGGGTGCGGGGCGGGGGGGCGCCCTCTCAGAAGGTCTCCCGTGTAACCCACAGGGGCCGCCTCCAGCCCGGGGCCGGGCGGGGCCTCGAACCCGGTACTGACTTGCTGGTGCGGTCCGCGTCCTCATCCTGGTCCCCGCCCGGCCCGCTGTCATTGCCGTGGCTCTTGAGGGGCCTGTGGACGCGCGCCTGTGGGAGGGACGGACAGACAGACACAGCGTCAGTCAGACAGCGAGTCTCCCTCCTCGTCACGTTTCAGGAGCGGTTTGATTTGCAAAGGAACGTGTTTTTGTTTTTGTTTTAAATGCATGTTATTGATTTTTTACAGAGAGGAAGGGAGAGGAATAGAGAGTCAGAAACACCGATGAGAGAGAAACATCCATCCGCCGCCTCCTGCACGCCCCCCGCTGGGGATGTGCCTGCCACCGAGGCCCATGCCCTTGACCGGAATCGAACCCGGGACCCTTCCGTCCACAGGCCGACGCTCTACCCACTGAGCCACACCGGTTTCAGCTGCAAAGAAACATTTTTTTATAAAATCCATTTCAGAGAGGAAGGGAGAGGGAGAGAGAGAAACATCCATGATGAGAGAGAACATGGACCCGCGGCCTCCTGCCCGCCCCGCCCTGGGGATGCAGCCCGCCGCCCGGGCAGGTGGCCTGACTGGGAATCGAACCGTGACCTCCTGGGCCCTAGGTCGACGCTCAACCACACAGCCACGCCGGCCGGCCGATAAGGCACGCTGTTAGAAGCAACGCGCATTCGGGGTTTTCAGTGTTACCCCGTCAACGTGATGCGCTGGGCCGGAAGGAGGAGAGGAAGGGGTTACGTGTCTCCACAGTTACTCCCCCTCCCACTCACACTCCAAAAACAAACGAGAGCGCTGACCGGTGTGGCTCAGTGGATAGCGGGTCGGCCTGCGGACGGAAGGGTCCCGGGTTCGATTCCGGTCAAGGGCATGGACCTTGGTTGCGGGCACATCCCCAGTGTAGGGGGCGTGCAGGAGGCAGCTGGTTGATGTTTCTCTCTCATCCATGTTTCTGGCTCTCTCTCTCCCTCTCCCTTCCTCTCTGTGAAAAAAATCAATAAAATATATATATATATATATATATATATATATATATATATATTTTAAAATCAATAAAATGTATTTAAAAACTAAAAAAAGAACAAATGAGAGGACCGAACATGTTCTCGGTCGGTTGGTCGGTCGGTTGGTCGCTCAGTCCCTCCTTGTTCTGGGAATACTTGGCTTACAACCGATTCCATCAGCACTCAAGACAGACAAACATGGCAGCTTGCACGACACAAGCATCGCCGGCTTCCGACGTGAAGGAACCCACCCAGATCGTGTCTCTGCGCTTACGGGTCCCGCTGGCCGGGGACTCGGGTGCAATGGCTTCTGGGAGGCCACAGGCCCAGCTCACAGAACCACCACCCAACTTCCTGTCCGGACCACCCCCTGCTCCCCCTGCAGTTACCACTTCTGCCGCCAGATGGCAGGCAGACCCCAATCAGGCAAAGGGCCTGGCCCATTCCATGCATAAGGGGGTTAGGGTAGGGAGAGAGAGTGTGTGTGTGTGTGTGTGTGTGTGTGTGTGTGCGGGGGGGGGGGGGGTGATGTGGGATAATACAGGCAGAGGAATAGGCAAATATGTTTTTTTAGATTTTATAAAATTAAGATGCTTGCCGAAACCGGTTTGGCTCAGTGCATAGAGCGTCGGCCTGCAGACTGGAAGGTCCCGGGTTCGATTCCCGGTCAAGGGCATGCACCTTGGTTGCGGGCACATCCCCAGTAGGGGGGTGTGCAAGAAGCATCTGATGGATGATTCTCTCTTATCAATGTTTCTAACTCTCTATCCCTCTCTCTTCCTCTCTGTAAAAAAATCAATAAAATATATTTTTAAATAAAAATTAAGATGCATGCGACATGTGATGTGTCTGAAGGCAGGTCCTCGGTCCTACTGTCCCCAGTTTAGAGTTGTGAGGCTCAGAAGTGCTACCTTGCTTACCCAAACCCCACCCAGCAAACCCCTGAGCTTATGCACTTTGGGTGCTAGGAACTTGCATGAGATAACGTGAACCCTACGGGATTACAATGGCAGCAACCTTAACCAATGCACGCCGTTCAGAATCGGAAAACAGCTTTAAAAGCACCCGTGCTATCATTTTTTGTTGACGGGAACTATAGCCACGTGCAAGGAGACATCAATCCCGCCCAGATTATAATAAGATTCTAGCAGTTCAGCCGGTGCGGCTGAGCGTCGACCTGGGAACCAGGAGGTCAGGGTTCGATTCCCCGGTCGGGCACAGGCCCGGGTGGCGGGCTCCGTCCCCAGCGTGAGGCATGCGGGAGGCAGCCGGCCCGCGGTTTCTCTCATCGTGGATGTTTCTATATTTCTCTCCCTCTCCCTTCCTCCCTGGAATCAATATTTTAAAAAATAAATAAATAAAATGTGTTTTAAAAAAAAGGCTACCCTGCAAGGTGAATTTTACCAGGATGACTTTTGTATCCTGCAGCAATCCTCTTTCAAGGAAGCAAAGGATTGGCTCACGCCCACTAGGGGGCAGCCTTGTAACCCATAACCGAATCATATGTTGACATGCTGGACATGAGTGTTATTTCAACAATGAAAACACACACACACACACACACAGGGGAAATGGCTTTCTTTAAAACCAACAACGTGGCACCACTAACTGTTCAATACCAGCCTCAAAAGAGCAGATTTAGAAACGAGAGGCATCCGCACACATTAGACCGGCGATGAGCTACGGAAAGAGAGACAGAGATGCTAAAAGGTGTTTTCGTGGAGACAGTTTTTCCGGGGCGCCTTCAAATGGGAGCATGCTCCCATAAGACACGTCAAAAAAAACCTTTTTTTTTTATCATCTAGAACTTGCTAATAGATTTCCTTCTCTTTTTCTTTTTTAATAAACATAGTTTTATTGATTTCAGAGAGGAAAGGAGAGGGAGAAACACCTAATATGAGAAAACCATGGATTGGCTGCCTCCTGCACGCCCCTTACCCCGACATGTGCCCCTGACCGGAATCGAACCCGGGACCCTTCAGTCTGCAGGCCGACGCTCTATCCACTGAGCCGCACCGGCCAGGGCTCTTTCTGGACCAACCAACCAAGCAAAAAGCTAAGCCATGGCCCGTGGGTGCCGTGTTCTGGAACCCTCCCTGAGCGGGAAGCACAGCCGCCATGACGTTCGTTTCACGCCCGCCGTTCGCCGCGCCCACGGAGGGACGGGTGTCCTGCAGGCGGTGCTGCCCCCGCAGCCCAGAGGCGCGCCTGGGCGGGCGGGCGGGCGGGCGGGCGGGTGGGCGGGCGGGCGGGCGGGGGGGGGGGGGGGGGGGGGGGCGGGCTGGAAGGAAACGGGGCCCAGCGGGAGAGGGTTAAGAGCCGGGCTGCCGGGTGTCCAGGGCTCGCCAACAGGGCCCGCCCCGCCCTGGCCTTGCTCCGGGCCATCCACCTGCCGATGCCGGTGTGCACAGCAGCTGAGCTCCCGCCTGTGGCGCACGCGTCCTGCTGTGTGCGTGTGCGTGTGTGCATGTGTGTGTGTGAGTGTGTGCGCACGCGCGTGTGTATGTGTGCATGTGTGCATGTGAGTGTGTGTATGTGTGTGCATATGTGTGTGTGCGTGTGTGCATGTGTGCGTGTGAGTGTGTGTATGTGTGTGCATATGTGTGTGTGCGTGTGTGTATGTGTGCGTGTGTGTGTGTGTGTGTGAGAGAGAGAGAGATGGGGGGAGATGCACACACACACTGAGAGAGATAGAGAGAAAGAAAGAAAGAGAGAGAGAGAGAGAGAGAGAGAGAGGAAGATGCAGACATACACACACTGAGAGAGAGAGAGAGAGAGAGAGAGAGAGAGAGAGAGAGAGAGGAGAGAGGGAGATGCACGCGCATACACACACACACACACACACACACACACATGTTCCCGGACTCAGACAGGCTCCTGCGACCACAAACGCCTCCTTCCAGGGCCTTCTCCCGTCTTTCCTCGGCAAACGCCCCCCCCCGCCGGCCGGTCAGCAGCTCAGGCTGCACAGCGGAGCAGAGACGGCGCCTGCACCTCGCCCGCCAGCCCCGGGGCCCGGTTCCGACGTCCCACGGAGGAGAGACGGCCCGGCCATGGCCGAGATGACCACGGACGCGCAGCTCCGACCCTCACATCCGCCCCGGACCCCACCGGCGGCCCTGCCGGCCGGCTGCGGGGGACGCCCTCCCCCGGGCCCCGTTAGGCTGCACAGAGGCAGCGCCTAATTGGGAGCCGTCCCCGGACCTGCCAGGGCCTCATCAGCGAGACGGAGCAGCCAGGCTAATTGGCACTGCCGGGCTGGGCTCCCGCGGGGAGGGGGGAGAGGGGGCGGGGTGGGGGCAGGAGATGAGCAATCGATGCCCCGCCAGCGAGCCAGGCTCACGGGCTGGGAGCTCAGACACTCATCCCCGAGACCCCGGTGGGGAAACCTGCCTCTTCTCGCTGCTAAGCACACGCTCGGAATGTCACCAGTCACCATCCTCCCTCCCGTTCACATCTTGTGCGGGAAGGACAGATGGAAATTGGGAATTCCGGCCACGCAGGTCCGGGGGAGCTGGGAGCGGGAGGCTCTCCCGGAGCTGAGGCCCGGGGCGCTCCGGGACAGAGGCCGGGCGAGTCTGGATCCTTTATTTCGGTAATTCCATTGACAACAAAATTGCATCCTCAAGGTCTGATAAGACAAGAGGTTCCTTGATACAAGAAACACACACACACACACACACACACACACACACACACACTGAGTGGCCAGATTATTATGTGCAGAGATAATATCAATAATAACCTGGCCACTCTGTGTCTATCCTATAGAATAAAAGGCTAATATGCACATGGCCCCCTCGACCAGGAGTTCGACCAGCAGGCAGGCCGGCCAACCACCCATGTCCCCTCCTCCTGGCCAGGCTGGCCGGACCCCACGGATGCACAGATTCATGCACCGGCCCTCTGATATAATATATATATGCACACTGAGTGGCCAGATTAGTATGTGTTTAGAGATCATCCTCATCTGGCCACGCAGTGCGTATATTTTGGTTTAGATGTGCTTGTATGGATGTCAGAGAGGAAGCGGGAGGGCGCGAGAGAGATAGAAACATCCGTGATGAGAGAGAATCACGCATCGGCCGCCCCCCCCACGCGAACTGCAGGAACCGGAGCGGGTGGCTACCCTGGTGGAATCCTCCTCCTCCTCCTCCTCCTCCTCCTCATCACCACTTAACATTGTTAACTAGTTATTTGAATACAGTTTATCATTTCTTTTTTTTAAGAGAGAGAAAGGGAGAAGGAAAGAGAGAAGAGACCGGGATCGTGGCCTCCTGCGCGCCCCCTCCTGGAGGCCGGGGGCGGGGCCGTACCTGGGTGAGCCTGCGCTTCTCCGGGCTTCCGGCCCGGTGGTTGTGCGAGGTGTAGACCGGGGTGTACTGCACGAACCGGGAGGAGGTCCCGTCCTCATCCTCGTTCTCCTGCACGCGGGAGAGAGAGGGGGGTGATTTCTAAAGGCTCCCTGAGCGACCGACAGACGCCAGGGGCCCGAGGCAGACGTACATCGCCCGAGAGAGCCCTTAGCGGGACGCCTCGAGGATCTACTTAGAAAACTAGGTTCCCGCCAACATGGATGCGGCTCCTCGGATGGAGCGTCGGCCTGGGGACTGAAGGGCCCCGGGTTCGATTCCGGTCAAGGGCATGGACCTTGGTGGCGGGCACATCCCCAGTGGGGGGCGTGCAGGAGGCAGCCGATGCATGATTCCCTCTCCTCATGGATGTTTCCATCCCTCTCTGCCTGTGTCCCTTCCTCTCTGACATCCATAAACATACCTACTTTTTAAAAAAATATATATATTTTAAAATACATAAAAAATGACGGGCGTTTCGGCAGTGCTATCCATCCAGGCTGTGAACCTTCTGGAGACAGCAGCTCCCGTGAGAGCATCTTGGAAGCTCTCCGGGGCCGATGATAAAATATGCTCGCGATGGGGAGACCCTGCAGAACGGCAGGCGCGTTTCCGGGGGGGCTGGCTATACAGAGCTCGTCCCGGGACACGGGGCCGAGCGCACTTCCAAGGTCATTAACGATGGGCATCCCGAGGGAGGGAGGGATCGGTGCGGCCGGAGCAGGGGGGAGGGAGGCGGGGGCGGGGGCGGCGTACCTTGTGTCTGAGCTTGCTTTTCACCTCCCTGATGCCCTGCTTGGTGTGGCTCTTGGCCTGGAAGACAAGAAGACAAAGGCCGGGCTCAGAAGGCGGCTTCAAGAGCAAGGACCCGAGCCCCAGCCTGTGTGGCTCAGTGGATAGAGCCCAGGCCTGCAGGCTCGGTTCCGTTCTGGTCCAGAGCGCAGGCCCAGTTTGGGGGGGGGAGGGGGGGGGGAAGGCGGAGCGGGGAGGCAGCCGATCCATGATTCTCTGTCACCATGGATGTTTCTCTCTCTCTCCCTCTCTCTCTGAAATCAATACAAATATGTTTAACAATAAAAGGAGGATGCCAAAACCTGTTTGGCTCAGTGGAGAGAGCATCTGCCTGCGGACTGAAAGGTCCCGGGTTCGATTCCGGTCAAGGGCATGTACGTTGGTTGCGGGCACATCCCCGGTAGGGGGTGTGCAAGAGGCAGCTGGTTGGTGTTTCTCTCTCATCGACGTTTCTAGCTCTCTCTCTCCCTTCCTCTCTGTAAAAAAATCAATAGAAATATATTTAAATATATATATATATATATCCTCCCTAGATAATGATACCCTTGGAGCAGTTGGGTTTCTTTGGTTCAGTGTGATTTCTGATGTTTGAACATCAGATTTTAAAAGGAAAGTAAGGGCACATTAATCTCTAGACCCACAGGTCTCTAGGCTAAAAACACGCCGTGACATGTGACCGGTGGGATGCTGAAGCGTCCGAGGGGGACTCACTCACGTATTTGTACACCGTCCGCATCGCGGGGGTGGCTTTGGTCACGGCCGAGTTGAACAGGGCGCCCCCTTTCTGCAAAGGAAGCACAGACCCCTGTTTCCAACCGCGGTTGACCAGACGGCCCCGGACACAAGCACGCGTGCTGCTGCAGAAAGAAAGCTCTCGCCACTGGCTAGGCGAAGGCCCACAGGACAGCCAGGAGGAGAGAGACGCATGGATCGGCGGCCTCCTGCACGCCCCCCACTGGGGCCGGCGCCCACCACCCGGGCCTGTGCCCTCGGCCGGGATGGAACCCTGACCTCCTGGCTCCCAGGTGGGCGCTCCACCACGGAGCCACGCCGACTGGGCTCACCGCGGAAGGTGAAGCCCGCTGCAGGGATAAAGAAATCACAGCCCTCGCCGGTGTGGCTCAGTGGGTAGAGCGTCAGCCTGCGGACGGAACGGTCCCGGGTTCGATTCCGATCAAGGGCATGGACCTTGGTTGCAGGCACATTCCCAATGGGGGAGGGGTGTGGAAGAGGCAGCTGATGGATGTTTCTCTCTCATCCTTGTTTCCAACTCTCTATCCCTCTCCCTTCTTCTCTGTAAAAAAAAAAAAAAAAAAAAAAAAAAAAAAAAGTCAATAAAATACATTTAAAATAAAAATAAATCAAAACTGGTTTTCATGTGGAGCCATCAAGTCTCAATTTGTGGAAGAGGGCTTTCTATATTTGAAAAAACAAACAAACATATTAATAAAAAAAAAATAAAAACTGTCCCGGAAAGGATAAAATTCCCACCCAATCTCACTACTCCACCCAGTTCCTTGTTTTGGGACAGAATCCATGGGGGCAGTGGACTCTTGCTTTTTCCAAGGAAGCCATCTGTCCCCGGACCAAAGCTTTCCATTGGAAATCGTATTCATAAAGACAAGCACATGCCCTGACCGGTGTGGCTCAGTGGATAGAGCGTCAGCCTGCAGACTCAAGGGTCCCAGGTTCGATTCTGTTTCGGGGCATGTACCTTGGTTGCGGGCACATCCCCGGTAGGGAGTGTGCAAGAGGCAGCTGATCAATGTTTCTAACTCTCTGTCCCTCTCCCTTCCTCTCTGTAAAAATCAATAAAATATATATTTTTTAAAAAGACACGCATCCAACAAAGACATTCCCATGGGAGGACATTAAACACGTTGGCTGACCCCCGCCCACAGACAGAGCCGGAGGAAGAAGGAATTGGGAGAGGCGCTCTCGTTACCTTGACCGTGTGGACCCACTGCTGATAGGACCTCGGGCTCCCTGGAGGAAGGCAGAAATAAGATGTCAGACACAGTGGGCCAGAAACAAACCCGTCAGCCAGCACGTATCGGCGGCGAGCACTGCCAGGAATGCAGCGAGCAGCGGTTCCTTTTCTGCAATGGGGTGGAGGGCAGCAGGAGATCCCAGGAGGAAGAATGAACTGTTCTAAGTCTTCGAACCGTAATCGACAGTTTTGAGCACAGACGCTGTTTTCCTTCCCTCGCCTAGGAAGCCAAGACGTTAAAAGGTGCTGTTGAGCCGAAACCGGTGTGGCCCAGTGGGCAGAGCGTCGGCCTGCGGACGGAAGGGTCCCAGGTTCGATTCCCGTCAAGGGCTTGGACCTTGGTTGCGGGCACATCCCCAGGTGGGGGTGTGCAAGAGGCAGCTGATGGATGCTTCTCTCTCATCGATGTTTCTCACTCTCTGTCCCTCTCTCTTCCTCTCGGTAAAAAAAATCAATAAAAAATATATTTTTTTTTTAAAAAAAGAGATGCTATTAAATTTTGTTGTTTCATTTCTTGAGTTTCTTCAGCTGGTCAACCTTGAAACTCTGAAAGATCAGAGCCAGCCACTCCCTATCTAACTGAGCCGGCGTGACCTATGAACGTTGACCTATGAACCAGAGGGGTCACAGTTCAATTCCCGCTCAGGGCACAGGCCCGGGTTGCAGGCTCGATCCCCAGGGTGGGGCGTGCAGGAGGCAGCCGGTCTATGATTCCCTCTCATCATGGATGTTCCACTCTCTCTCTGCCTCTCCCCCCTTCCTTTCTGAAATAAATAAAAATATATTAAAAGAAAAAATAATCTGGAATTTTGTGGCTCAGGGCAAACAAGAAGTCCCTAAGAAAACTGCTTAAGATGGTAGGGAAGCATGCGGTATAATTTAGCTAGAAGCCTGTTTGTGTGTGTGTGTTTTTTTAAAAAAATGTCTAAAGGATGCCTGTCTCTTTAAATTTCGTGCTTTTAAGATCCAAGGCTCCTTATTGCCACAAAATTGAAGAGACAAGCACATTATTCTTTGAAAACCTTCTCTTTTAAAGGCTGTTTTTCTCCTTAAAAAATGCATCTGAGTGCCAAAAAGAAAAAAAAAAAGAAGAGAGAAAAAAAAAATCCCTAGACCTTCTGTTCGAGCAACAGGATTATGGGAATAATCAGCATTTTTTGGAGAAAATTCTTCACATAGTTCTTGTTCGTCCAAACAGCGGCTTTCTCACACTCGGGGACGGGACCTCTCTCTGGCCTGCACCGAGACTGCCTCTCCGGACGTGTTTGTTTAAATTCCAGGCCTCGGTGGGGTCTTCTCCCCAAACACAAAAATTGGTCTTAAATTGTCCGGGGCGGCCAAAAAAATGACACGAAAACGGATGGGTCGTTACCACCCTTTCAAATTCCTCAGCAAGAAGGAAAACAGGACGGCCCGGCTGGTGTGGCTCAGTGGCTGAGCGTCAAGCCTAGGAACCAGGAGGTTCGATTCCCGGTCCGGGCACAGGCCCTGGATGTGGGCTCCATGCCCAGCGTGGGGCGTGCAGGACGCAGCCGGTCCATGGTTCTCTCTCATCATGGATGTTCCTCTCTCTCTCTCTCTCTCTCTCTCTCTCTCTCTCTCTCTCTCTCTTTCTCCCTTCCTCTCTGAAATCAATTTTTAAAAATATACCAAAGAGCCGAGACCGGTTTGGCTCAATGGATAGAGCGTCGGCTTGGGGACTGAAGGGACCCGGGTTCGATTCTGGTCAAGGGCATGTACCTTGGTTGCGGGCACATCCCCAGTAGCAGGTGTGCAAGAGGCAGCTGATCGATGACTCTCTCTCATCGATGTTTCTGGCTTTCTATCTCTCTCCCTTCCTCTCTGTACAAAATCAATAAAATATATTAAAAAAAATATATATATATATACCAAAGAAAAGGAAGAATTCAAAACCTCTTGCATTTTCAAGAACAACAAAGTGGAGGGCAGGAAGCCGCGCTGGAAACGCAGCCTCTGGTCAGGCGCCCCTCTCCCCCATCCCAGCGGTCGGCAAACTCATCCGTCCGCAGAGCCCACTACCAACAGCACAACCACTGACATGTCTCCGGAGAGCCCCTTGTTTAAACGCAAACGTCTCCCGACGTCACTTCTTCCACACAGACCCGCCCGGGCCATGGTGTTTCTGTGGAAGAGCCGCCCTCCGGGGGCCAGAGAGCCGCCTGTGGCTCGAGAGCCGCGGTTTGCCGACCACTAGCGCCCATCCATTTTTTAAAAATTATATATATATTTTATTGATTTTTTTTTGCAGAGAGGAAAGGAGAGGGAGAGAGAGCTAGAAACATCGATGAGAGAGAAACATCCATCAGCTGCCTCCTGCACACCCCCCACCGGGATGTGCCTGTAACCAAGGTCCATGCCCTTGACCGGAATCGAACCCGGGACCCTTCAGTCTGCAGGCCGACGCTCTATCCCACATGTGTCAAACACAAGGCCCGCGGGCCAAATCCGTCCCGCCAGGCCTTGCAATGTGGCCCGCACCGCGCTGTCATCACTGCACTCCGCTGCGTTTCCATCACAATGACAGTTGATGACTGTTCAGTAAACCATTCGGCCCGCGATTTAGGCTGGATTTTAGATTTTGGCCCCTTCTCTGATTGAGTTCGACACCCCTACTCTATCCACTGAGCCACACCGGCTTCGGCCCATCCATTTTTTTAAATGAGGAGACCCACGGTGGACACGATGGGGAGCTGCCCTTCCGTGGAAAAGCCACCTGCCTGGCTCCGTCACCAGGGAGGGGTCCCACCCCCCATCCAGCCACATAAAGGCTCACCGTCCCCCCATCACTGTCACCGTGTCTCCCGCCCTCCCGCGGGGCCGGCAGCCCCAGGGGCCACAGAGATAATGAGAAGGCGCTGGTGTCAGTGCCCCACGGCGCCTCCGGCGATGTGTCCGGGAGCTGACAACCCTTTGCTTGTCTGAGGTGGAAAGAAAAAAAAAAAAAAAAAAGTCTATTTTAACATGAAAGTTCCATTGAAGCTGATTCTCCTCCTTGCCCAGGAGCTGAGGGAGGGGGCAGGGAGGCGGGGGACTCCGGGTTCGGCACCTGCAGAGTCAACTCCACTAAGTTTCTCGCCAAAAGTAAGTGCTTCCAGCCAAAACCGGTGTGGCTCAGTGGATAGAGCGTCGGCCTGCAGACTCAAGGGTCCCAGGTTCAATTCCGGTCAAGGACACGGACCTTGGTGGCAGGCACATCCCCAGTGGGGGGCGTGCAGGAGGCAGCTGATGGATGTTTCTCTCCCATCGATGTTTCTCGCTCTCTATCCCTGTCTATTCCTCTTTGTAAAAACTCAATAAAATATAAAAAATAAAATAAAATAAAAAATAAGTGCTTCCAGGGACATTCTGTGTGGGCCAAGGCCCTCCCGCACGCCCCCTGCTGGGGATCAAACCCTCAACCTAAACCTCTGCCCTTGACCGGGAATCGAACCGTGACCTCCCGGTTCCTAGGTGGACGCTCAGCCACTCCACCGCGGAGCCAGCCGGTGGGACAGTCCTGTTTCCCTTTTAACGGACAGATGGACGGCTGCAGCGGCTTCTCTATGTCCGTGATGCAAAAACAGGTCTCACTGAAGATTAAAATTCGCCGAAACCGGTGTGGCTCAGTGGATAGAGCGTCATCGGCCTGCAGACTGGGAGGTCCCGGGTTCGATTCCGGCCAAGGGCATGGACCTTGGTGGCAGGCACATCCCCAGGAGGGGGTGTGCAAGAGGCAGCTGATGGATGTTTCTCTCTCATCGATGTTTCTAGCTCTCTCTCCCTCTCCCTTCCTCTCTGTAAAAAATCAATAAAATATATTAAAAAAAGAAATAGGGGGCCATCACCCGAACCATCGCCCCCATGGCCCCCCTTGGAGGCGGGAAGGGGCCCCTGACCCGTCACCGGATCAGGAGGAGATGGCGGGGGTCGAGGCGCTGCTGCCGGACATGGGGCGGACCCTCCTCGCCGGACGCCCTCCTTACCTCCCGAAAACCCCCCGGACGTGATCTCCTCCTCAAAGGCGTCCGAGAACCCCTTTCCCGCGTTTAGCTTCGCCAGCCGCCCGTCGATGAACTGGAAGGGAAGAGAGAGAGGCGGGGAGGGAGGGTCACGGTCACGGCTCGCCGGTGGTAAGGTCACCAGATCGTCCCGCTTTTGGTGGGACAGCCCTGATTTCTAGCAATTTTCCCCGCGTCGCGCGGCGTTTTAAAAACAGTCCCGATGTTTTGGAGAGATGGGAAACATTGGAAAGATTCTTCCCAAAAATCAGGACTTTTTTTTAAAACGCCGAGGGACGCGGGAAAAATTGCTAGAAATCAGGACTGTCCCGCCAAAAGCGGGACGACGATCTGGTCCCCTTCCCCTAAGATTAAGTGCCTGCTTGTATCAAAGGTAGGAACAGAAGGTACGCATAGAAACAAAAGTGACTCCGAGACCGGTGTGGCTCAGTGGATGGAGCATCGGCCTGCGGACTGAAGGGCCCCGGGTTCGGTTCTGGTCAAGGGCATGGACCTTGGTTGTGGGCACATCCCCAGTGGGGGGGGGGCGTGCAGGAGACGGCTGATGGATGTTTCTCTCTCATCGATGTTTCTAGCTCTCTCTCTCCCTCTCCCTTCCTCTCTGCAAAAAATCAATAAAGTATTTTATTTTTTAAAGAAAAGAGCCGAAACCGGTTTGGCTCAGTGGTAGAGCATCTGTCTGCGGACTGAAGGGTCCCAGGTTCGAATCCAGTCAAGGGCATGTACATTGGTTGCGGGCACCTCCCTGGTAGGGGTTGTGCAAGAGGCAGCTGATGGACGTTTCTGGCTCTCTATCTCCCTTCCTCTCGGTAAAAAAAATCAATAAAATATATTTTAAAGAAGAAGAAGAAGAAGAAGAAGAAGAAGAAGAAGAAGAAGAGGAGGAGGAGGAGGAGGAGGAGGAGGAGGAGGAGGAGGAGGAGGAAGAAGAAGAAGAAGAAGAGAAAAAGAAAAGAAAAGAAAAGGAAAAGAAAGAAAAGAAAAGGAAAGAAAAGAAAAGCAGTTGAAAGTGCTTGCAAAATTCAGCTTGCAGGCATTCCAAGCCCGGCATTATCCATCACAACCGAGGGATGACATGTGACGGGCAACGTATCATTTTTTGGGGCGAAAAAAACAACCAAAAAAAACGAGGCGAAGCAGGAAGACAAATGGAAAGCCATCCGTCCCGGACGAAGGGGATCACGCAGGCATCCTGCGAAAGGCCTTCACCGGCCGCAGGAGATTAGCAGCGGGACTCCCTGAAAGGTTCTCCGCTCTGTGTTTACTGCACATAATCCACCCCTTTTACCGGGAGCGGCCGGCTCGGGTCCGAGGAGAGATAAATCCCCCGCTCTCCGCGGACGGTGTGCTCCTGGGGGTGAGGGAGGCCGCGGTGGGCGCGGCTGACCCCCGAGGGGAGCCAGCCCACATCCATCACCGGCTGACGCCATGCCAGGCCTTATCGCCGGCCTGCTGGACGGACGGCCGGACAGCCGGGGACAGCCGGACACCGACCACACCGACCGGTATGAGCGCGCTTCCTGGGGATGCTCCTGCTGCCCGTTGAGGATGGGGGTCCGGGGGCGCGCACCCCCACAGATCGGATCATAAACCCCAGCACAGACACAGGCCGCCCCCTCTTTCTGGGGGGAAGCTGGGACGGGGGACGAATCGAGAATGCTGACAGGGAATCGTTCTCTCAACTCCCTTTTTCTATTTTGTAAAAAATATATTTTACTGATTTTGTATAGAGAGGAAGGGAGAGGGATAGAGAGTTAGAAATATCGATGAGAGAGAAACATCGATCAGCTGCCTCCTGCACACCAAGGTCCATGCCCTTGACCAGAATCGAACCCCGGACCCTTCAGTCCGCAGGCCGACGCTCTAGCCACTGAGCCAAACTGGTTTCGGCCCTTTTTCTATTTTTGACTCAATAACAGCTTACCCCCCCTCCCAAGTGGAGCTGGTTACGGGCCCCACACCCCTCTGAACACTCCCCGGCATTTCACAGTGAGAGAGAAATTAAAATAAAAGATAAGAACAAGAACACGCTTGGCTGCCGCGGCACGGGAACCAATGGTGAACGAAAACACAGCCGGTCGGGAAAGCAGCGGCTTCATAAAGGGCCTCAGCCCAGCCCCGCGGTCGGCAAACTCCTTCGTCCGCGGAGCCAAATACCAGCAGCACAGCGACGGACGTGTCTCCGGAGAGCCACACTGTTTAAATGTAAACGTCTTCTCAGGCCACGTCTTCCACACAGACTCGCCCAGGCCGTGGTGCTTTGTGGAAGAGCCGCCCTCCAGGGGCCAAAGAGCCGCAGATGGCTCACGAGCCACGGTTTGCAGACCACGGGCCTGGACACAACCACACCCCCAGGTGCCTTTTCAGCCCGGAGGGAAAATGACCACGCTGCAAAACACACACACACACACACACACACACACACAACCACAACGATCTCCTATTAGCAGCTCTTCTTGGCCACGAAGGTACCAAGCTAATCAAATTCCAGCCTTGGAGAGCGAGAGAAAAATACACTTTATAAGTGAGCCAGAAATCATTAGCAATTTTTTAAAAAAAGTATTCTAAAAACACACACACACAACTTTCAAAATATACTCATTTCCTAGGGGCCTCTAAATGTCCCTTTTTTTGGGCTAAAAAATAACAAAACCAGGTAGTCTGGGCTTAAATTCTTCACCTTCTAAATGCTCCCTAAACCTGGCAGGTTAGTGAAAACCACGCTAACGTGTTCCAATAAATTGAGTCATCAGCTCTTTACGGGCACCTGCGAACGGCGAGAGGTTCAACGACGCGCTGTACACACACATTTCAAGGGCATGGACCTTGGTTGCGGGCACATCCCCAGTGGGGGGTGTGCAGGAGGCAGCTGATGGATGTTTCTCTCGTGGCTGTTTCTAATGCTCTATCCCTCTCTCTTCCTCTCCGTAAAAAATCAATAAACTATATTTAAAAAATAAAAATTTAAAAAAACTGTGAAAATGCGTCCTTGTGCCGGTAGCCCTGCAGCGACAGGGTCCCCATCGCCCGCCTGGGCCACGTGACACGTGTGGTCCTTTTCCGCGCCGGGAAACACGTGTGTGATGATGATGATGATGCAGCTGCCGCCTCGCATGCATTCCGGCAGCCGGTCTGTTCTCACACCCCCACTCATGCATGTGCTGATCTCGGCTATAAATTACCCGCCGTGAACAACCAACTACGTGTTTCTTAAAAAAAAAAAAAAAAAAGATGAATAGGAGGTGTGGAGATTTATCAGAATTTATTGTTACGTTAAAAGCTTTCTACAATCTCCCGGAATCTCCGCGGACATGAAAGGGGACTCGCGTTTGGCTCCTGACCCGTCTCTCTGATCCGGTGTCTTGTGGACGTCGGGGAAAGTGGGTCAGAATGCAGCACAGACAGGCTCTGGGCCTCGGAGAATTCTCTCTCTATGCAGCACGTCCTTACACGGAGACCTCAGGTTTCACATGACAGACACCAGGCCCGGCTGGTGTGGCTCAGGGGTTAAGCATCCACCCAAGAACCAGGAGGCCTGGGTTCGAGTCCCGGTCCAGAGCTCCATCCCCAGTGTGGGGTCGGTAGGAGGCGGCCGACCCAGGATTCCCTCTCCCCATGGATGTTTCTCTCTGCCCCTCTCCTTTTCCTCTCTGAAATGAATAAAAATACATTTTATTTTATTTTTAAATATATTCTATTGATTTTTTTTTTTTTTTTTTTTTTTTTTTTTTTTTTTTTTTTTTACAGAGAGGAAGGGAGAGGGACAGAGAGCTAGAAACACCGATGAGAGAGAAACATCCATCAGCTGCCTCCTGCACGCCCCCCACAGGGGATGTGCCCGCCACCAACGTCCATGCCCCTTGACCGGAATCGAACCAACTCAGGTGCTGCTGGGGGACCCCGGGTGAGAGGTCTGGAGAGAGGGGCTGGAGTCTCAGGAGGCAGCGGCCTAAAGGATGGAGCTGCCAGGGTGCAGGCTTAAGAAGCTGTGTCTGGGCTGCTTTCCAAGCCTGTTATCTGAGGAGGAGCCGGTCCAAATGGGGCCGCTATCGCCCGGCTATATTCTGTTTATTTCTCGGTATCGGGGAATGTGAGCGCAGGCCGGAGGGCCCCGCCGACATGGGACGCGGCGGCTGACTCACGGGGAGAGGCCCAAGGAGGCTGAGGAGTCGACCGTCAAGAAAAACACAGCCTTGCCGAAGCCGGTGTGGCTCAGTGGATAGAGCGTCGGCCTGCGGACTGAAAGGTCCCGGGTTCGATTCCGGTCAAGGGCATGCCCCTTGGTGGCGGGCACGTCCCCAGTGGGGGGGGGGGGGGGGTGCAGGAGGCGGCTGATGGATGTTTCTCTCTCATCAATGTTTCTGACTCTCTGTCCCTCTCCCTTCCTCTCTGTAAAGAATCAATAAAATATACTTTTAAAAAAAGAGAGAAAAAACACAGCCTGCTACTGGGGAATCTGGAAACGTGTGAAAAACAGGTTGGTTTGTGTGTTTGTTTTAATCTTTTTTTTTAAAAAAAAAATGTCAACCAGCTGTCCCTGCACACCCCCCACCGAGGATATTTATCTGGCCTCATGGTGGGCAATCTCACCCGTCCACAGAGCCAAATACCAACAGCACCACGATGGACATGTCTTTGGAGAGCCACGTTTTTTAAACGTAAACGTCTCCTAACGCCACGTCTTCCACACGGACCCGCCCAGGCCGTGGTGTTTTGTGGAAGAGCCGCCCTCCGGGGGCCAGAGAGCCTCAGGGGGCTCTCGAGCAGCAGTTTGCCGACCACGGATCTGGCCCGCATTAGCCTTTGAGTTTGACAGGCTTGCGTCTGATCTCCTACCTGCCCACTGGGTCCTTGAACCCCCCCCTCCCTAGAATCTGACCCTCACAGCTCCCTGTGCACACAGACAGGGGTACGGCCGCCCCCCGGACAGACCAAGGCACAGAAGGGCACTAACCCCCCATGCGGGGGCCCCACCCTCACCTGCTAATCTGACCCTCACAGCTCCCTGTGCACACAGACAGGGGTACGGCCGCCCCCCGGACAGACCAAGGCACAGAAGGGCACTAACCCCCCAGACGGGGGCCCCACCCTCACCTGCTAATCTGACCCTCACAGCTCCCTGTGCACACAGACAGGGGTACGGCCGCCCCGGACAGACCAAGGCACAGAAGGGCACTAACCCCCCAGACGGGGGCCCCACCCTCACCTGCTTGAACAGCTGCAGGTTCACAGCCGTCTGCAGGAACTGCTTCATGGGGCTGGAGCGGTGCTTCACGAAGCTCTCCTCGCAGAAGGTCACGGGCTCCCCCTGGGGCGGGGGGAGAGAGAGAGAAGGTCAGGGCGTCCGTGGACGGGACAGCGGACAGCCCAGGGTCCGGCCTGCCTGCCCCTACGTGAGCCCATCCAGCTCGGACAGGGCGGACTCCTACACAGGTGAGCCTTCCTTCCCATAACGCCATCCGCCTGGGGGATCAGCCGCTGGGATGGGTCGGGGGCAGACACAGACTATGGGGGACTGACTAGCTACGACCTCACAGCCCTCACAATGGGGTCCCACCCCTGCCCGCTGTGCCTCCCTCCCCAGGCCTGTAACCCCTGCTTCCCCAGGCCCCCTCTGTCCTCCCACCTCATAGAAGGAGCTGGCTCCTGGGGGGCCGCAGAGCAGATTGCTGTGGGGGACCTGCCGCTGGGGAGGTTCAGGGTTCGATTCCCGGTCAGGGCACAGGCCCGGGTCGTGGGCCCGATTCCCCAGTGGGGGGCGTGCAGGAGGCAGCCGATCCAGGGTTCTCTCTCCTCATGGATGTCTCTCTCTCTCTCTTTGCCTCTCCCTTCTTCTCTGAAATCAATTAAAACAAATATATATATTTGCCTAACCCGTGTGGCTCAGGGGATAGAGCGTCGGCCTGCGGACTGAAAGGTCCCGGGTTCGATTCCGCTCAAGGGCATGGACCTTGGTTGCGGGCACATCCCCGGTGGGGGGTGTGCAGGAGGCGGCTGGTCGATGTTTCTCTCTCATCGATGTTTCTAGTTCTCTGTCCCTCTCTCTTCCTCTCTGTGAAAAATCAAATAATATATATATTTTTTTTCAAGTTTCATATTTTATTTTAATTTAATTTAATAGATCTTCGTTGCTCAGATCATTACAATCGCTCCTCTTTCTCCCTCCATAGCTCCCCCCACCCAGGCCTCCCCGCCCTCTGCCCGCTCCCCGCCCCGCACTGTGTCTCTTTAAAGTAGGGGTGTCAAACTCACTCAGAGAAGGGGCCAAAATCTAAAATCCAGCCTAAATCGCGGGCCGAATGGTTTACTGAACAGTCATCAACTGTCAGTGTGATGGAAACGCAGCGGAGTGCAGTGATGACAGCGCGGTGCGGGCCACATTGCAAGGCCTGGCGGGACGGATTTGGCCCGCGGGCCTTGTGTTTGACACGTGTGCTTTAAAGCCAGCGCGGGGCGGAAGGCTCACCGGCTTGTATCGCAGCGCGTCCCGGTAGCAGCCGAACAGGGCGGCCTGCGCCCGCAGGAAGGCCCTGGCCACGCCGTCGCCCGTGGCCGTGGACTGCTTCTTCAGCTTGCTCTTCAGGGCTGAGACCTGCGGGCAGAGGGGCGGCACGGTCACCCCGACACCGGCCCCCCAACCCCCCGGCCCCTGGGAGGCAGGTCACCCCGACACCGGCCCCCGACACCCCCCGGCCCCCGGAGGCAGGTCACCCCGACACCGGCCCCCGACACCCCCCGGCCCCCAACCCCCGGGAGGCACGGTCACCCCGACACCGGCCCCCGACACCCCCCGGCCCCCGGAGGCAGGTCACCCCGACACCGGCCCCCGACACCCCCCGGCCCCCAACCCCCGGGAGGCACGGTCACCCCGACACCGGCCCCCGACACACACTGGCCCCCCAACCCCCCGGCCCCTGGGAGGCAGGTCACCCCGACACCGGCCCCCGACACACACCGGCCCCCCAACCCCCCGGAGGCACGGTCACCCCGACACCAGCCCCCGACAGCCCGGCCCCGGAGGCAGGTCACCCCGACACCGGCCCCCGACAGCCCCCGGCCCCCAACCCCCGGGAGGCACGGTTACCCTGACACCGGCCCCCCAACACACACCGGCCCCCCAACCCCCCGGAGGCACGGTCACCCAGACACCGGCCCCCCAACCCCCCGGAGGCACGGTCACCCAGACACCGGCCCCCGGTGCCCTGACCGGGAATCGAACCGTCACCTCCCGGTTTCTCGGCCGATGCTCACACCACTGAGCCACCCAGCCGGGCGAGAAGGGATTTTTTTTTATTTCCTGTCGCCCGCGGTGCTCCCGGCTCCTCTGGCCGAGGAGGACGGCTGTCAGGAAGGGCCGGCTCATTAGCACCGACTTTGAAAAATGCTAACGAGGCGGGAACACAGCCTGCACGGCCAGGCCAGCCCTGCAGGTGACGGCCGGCCGCCAGAGTGTGACATTTCCCGGGAAAAGCCACGGTCCCTCTGATCTGCTCAGAGGGAGGCCCGCGGGGCCCAGTTATGCCCCCTGGCTCCGGAGGAGGGAGGAGGGAGGAGGGAGGAGGGACGGAGCCGGGACGGTCACCGTCCGGCGGGAAGGCCAGACGGGGCGGGCTGCCTCCAGGAGCGGGTCTCTCCGCGTCTGCCAGGCTCCCCGGGTGCAGACGGAAGTTGATTTTATGCTTTTTTGTTTTTTAAAAAAGAATCTGCATTTTATTTCAAGTGTGAATTGGAGCAGGGTGGGCATGGGATGCGATTAGCATTCTGTGTCACTTGTTTAAAAAGACACTTGTATCGATTTCGGAGAGGAAGGGAGAGGAAGATAGAAACATCCCACCGGGGACGTGCCCGCCACCAAGGTCCATGCCCTTGACCGGAATCGAACCCGGGACCCTTCTGTTCGCAGGCCGACGCTCCATCCACTGAGCCACACCGGTCGGGGCTGCACGCTGACTCTTAAATGCACCTCTTTTCCACACACCCTCCGTGTACGAAATGGGAAATCACTTTCCAGCGGGATTCTAGACGTGGTGAGAAGCAGCCCGGCAGAAAATCCGAATTTAAATCAAACAGGCCAGTGGGATGTTTCCTTAACAAGGAGGGAGGCTTGTCTAGGGAATCTTAAGAGTTAACTCGCCAAAACCGGTGTGGCTCAGTGGATAGAGCGTCGGCCTGCGGACTGAAAGGTCCCGGGTTCGATTCCGGTCAGGGGCATGGACCTTGGTTGCGAGCACATCCCCAGTGGGGGGTGTGCAGGAGGCAGCTGGCCGATGTTTCTCTCTCATCGATGTTTCTAGCTCTCAATCCCTCTCCCTTCCTCTCTGTGAAAAATCAATAAAATAGATTAAAAACAATAACAACAACAACAACAACAAAAAGAAACCTAACACAATAATACTAACTTCAATGGATACTGTTTATAGCCCTAAAATAGACTCTTTTTTTTTTTTTATTTCCAAACACTCAAACTACACATATTTGGACGTCTCTGTATTTGGCACAGCCAATAACAAATAAAATCAGCACACACACACACACACACACACACAAAACAACAACAAAAAAACAGCAACATGCACACCATAATAGAATACCTCAACAAACAGAAAAATAAGAAAAAATTAAATAAAAATACAAATGTTTAACAAAACAAAAAATAAAAAAAAACAACAGCAACAAAGACCCACCAACAGAAAGACAAAACCACGAAGCCCTCGCAGACCCGCACGGCCCCACAGCCCCCCTGCCCGGACCCCCGGCTTTTCAGAGGCGATTCCGAGCTGATAATCTGTATCTCGATCAAATCGCCCCCCGATCAGACCTGCGTCCCGCTTCCCCGGGGGCGACCCACGTGTGCAGTGAAAGGATGGGATCGAAACGCAAGTGCTCCCGTCGGGAGGCAGAGGGGGGAGTCCGCCCCTCGCGCCCCCCTCGCCCCCATCCCGCTCCCCGGAGGCGCACCAAGGCCCCGCTCGCCGGGCCTGATTGATTGATGTCCCCAATTTCGAGCTCCTCGGCAGCGGAACTGCTACCGGCCGGCCGTATTTCTCGCAGCCCATAAATCCCCGCCATTCCGTGCGAATACGGGGACGGGGCCATTAGGCAGATTACAGCGGAGGGTCCCCGGGAGGAGGGACCGTAATGCAGCACAACTGTGACCGCTGACCCGGGGGCCGCGGCCGGGCCCGGCCCGTAATCGGCAGCACATGGCCCCCGGCCCATCCGGCCGCCGTCTGAAAAGGTCCCCGGCGAACCGCCCGCTAATTTACGGGACCGCCAGACGCCGCCCGCCGGCCGGCCCGTGGTTTGGGGTCACAGGCCTGTTTTTGTTTGTTTTGTTTTTTTAATAGATTTTATTGATTTTTTTACAGAGAGGAAGGGAGAGGGATAGAGAGCCAGAAACATCGATGAGAGAGAATCGTCGATCAGCTGCCTCCTGCACACCTCCTAACTGGGGATGTGCCCGCCACCAAGGCACATGCCCTTGGCCGGAATCGAACCCGGGACCTTTCAGTCTGCAGGCCGACGCTCTATCCACTGAGCCACACCGGTTTCGGCATGGTGTATGAACTCCCATCACACACACAGAGGACTCCGGGGTGTGACATCGCCGAAAGCATGTCCGGCAGGGAATACAGACGTGCACCTGATGTGGACGTGAGTCCTGTTCTCCGATCACGAGCCATAAGCACCATCAGGGTTAGTTTTACTGTATTTTTTTAAAAAAAAAACACACACATATTTTATTGATGTTTTACAGAGAGGAAGGGAGAAGGATAGAGAGTTAGAAACATCGATGAAAGAGAAACATCCATCAGCCGCCTCCTGCAGACCTCCCACTGGGGATGTGCCCGCAACCAAGGCACATGCCCTTGGCCGGAATCGAACCCGGGACTCTTGAGTCTGCAGGCCGACGGTCTATCCACGGAGCCAAACCGGTTTCAGCTGTGTGTTGTTGTTGTTGTTTAATTTTTATTTTTTTTTGAGTGTGAGATTTTTTTGAATCCCATCTTTTCAAACTCCCTCATCATGATTTCAAAACATGTGCCATATTACAGGGGAAAAAATATATTGGGGCAGAGGACTTCATACGTGATCCTGTCCCCTTACCTGCTGTAGGAGACGGCGTAGGGAAAGAGAAGGATGACGCTACGTGTGTGAGAGATGGTGAAGCAGCCATCGGCAACATTTTTAAGACAATAAGTAGGAGCCAAAACCGGTGTGGCTCAGTGGATGGAGCCTCGGCCTGAAGACTGAGGGGTTCCCTCGTTTGATTCCGGTCAAGGGCATGGACCGTGGTGGCGGGCACATCCCCAGTGGGGGGCGTGCAGGAGGCAGCTGACCGATGTTTCTAACTCTCTATCTCTCTCCCTTCCTCTCTGTAAAAAATCAATAAAATATATTTTATTAAAAAAAAAAAAAAAAAAAAGAACCACCCATCAAAACAATTACCTTGAAAGATTCTTTCTCTCCAAGAGAAAAGGAGCCATCGTTAACGGGACTACAAATTTTATTGTGACACAAATAAAAAACGCTGATTTCTCTCTCATTTTTCCTCCTCCTCCTTCTCCTCTGTCTTCTTCTTCTTCTTCTTCTTCTTTTTTTTTTTTCACTGAACAATCCTTCCTCCTTAGGGTTTCACGAGCAGGGAATACACGCACATAAAGAAAACACCCTTAAAAGTTGTATTCCCTTCATTTTCATAATTATGTCTCTGCCCGGCTAGGGCGACTTTGACGGATTTCCAGCCGAACAGCTCTAATCATTCCTTGCGGCTTCTGCGAAATTTTTTATAATGAGGCAATCGAGCTATAATGAGCTCAAAACACAACAAAACTCTCCGCCGAGCGGGGTGCGGGTCTGTCCGTACGTGGCATTCCTTTCACTTCGCCACCATAAAGAGGTTCGGTTTAATTTGCCTCAAGGTCAGCCAGCTTTCAGGGTTATTTATTTATACGCCGCCTGATCTGGACTTCAAGCCCTATCTCCCTATCCTGAGCCATAAACACAATCAGGTTTAATTTCACTGTATTTTCTGTGTGTGTGTGTTTTGAGTACGAGATATTTTAAAAATTCCGTTTTTTCCAAAGTCCCTCACCATGATTTCAAACACACTTGCCATCTGACGAGGGGGGGGGGGGGGGGCGGAAATAATATATTCTGGAGGTTTTGTTTCTTCTCCCGTTTTAATACCTCTGAAGAGAATGGATTTTAATAAAATTTAAAAAAATTAAAAAAGAGGAGGGGGTGTGGGGAGGGGAGCCGTCTCCTTTAACCTCGCATGTGGCTCTAAAGGTTATTTTTCAACCGCCGCTCAGAAGCAATCCCGGCCTGCGTATATTTTTTTGGCGAGGGTCCTGTCGTCAGCACACAAAGGCCATCAAACGCACTTTGGGGGACTGTGTAACACGAAATACAGAACCCAGCCTGTTATAAGCTGCAGACACACACGTGTGCGCGCGTACACACACACACACACACACACACACACACGCACACGCACACGCACACACGCGCCCTCTGCCAAGATCAAAGACCCGGCACTTCATTCATCAGCCTTTCCCCGGCCTCTCGTCCTTCCTTTCAAAAGACCCCGATGTCTTTCATGACAAACGGGGCGGCCGTTTCACTGACACCCAGAGCCCCAAGCCCAGGCCCGGGCCCGGGACACGCCGGCCGCCGCCCCCAGCAGGACCGGACCGGGGAGGGGAAGATGATGAAAACAAAACGCAAACTGAAATAATTTAGGGGAAAACAAATAAATGTTTCAGGAGCGCCCAGGGGAGGGGAGACGGGGAGGGGGGATCAAAGGCGGCGAGTCCTGACCCCGCCGGTCCCCTCCGCATGTCTGATGAGCCTGACGGGGGCCGCCGTCGGATCATTAATTAAAGGCGCGGGCGCTGGCAGGTGGCGGGGACGCGAGGCCCGGTAATTGGCTTCCTTCTCTCTCTTTTCCTTCAAAAAAAAAAAAAAAAAAAAGACTCTCCCCCCGTTTTCTCTGGCAAGACATGCCACCGGGCAGACAGCAGCGAGGCCTGCTTTGGAGGATAATGATGAGGATGAGAGGGAGAGGGAGAAGGCGGGGGGACCCCGTCTCGAGAAGCGCGGCCTAATGAAGGAGCCCGGCTCGTTAACGAGGGGCCAGCTTCTCCGGGGAGGAGCGTGCTGCTCCTCTGGGCGTCTCCCCAGCTGCCGAGGAGGTAAAAATAGGACACGCAGACCCCCCCACCCCCAGGAGGATGTTCCCCCCCCCCACACACACACACATGCCAGACCCCCTTGATCTCAGAGTTTATACGCGTGGGGGGTGGGGGGTCTGCGTGTCCTATTTTTACATCCGGATGGAAGGCACATGACTGTCCGATGTCCATTCTGTCCTGCCTTCACGGGCAAGAGCTGGCGGGCGGTTATTTCCTCGTAAGCGTCGCAAGGAGACGGATTCCCTGCCTCTCGCTGCTACGATCCCAAACTCGCTTCCTTTCCCAACAAGGCGAGGGGGGGGGGGGGCGCCTATGTATTTCCGAAATAAAAGACACCTGTTCAAGTTACTTGCCGAAGTGTCGCTGGCGAGACGGTGTTTCCCCGAAAATAAGACCTACGTACAGGTTTCCTTCTGGGTGAACTATAAGGCATCCCCCTCGAAAATAAGCCCCTCCGCCCCCCTCCCAGGCTCTGTCTCAGAATTCTATTGCTAACCATGAGAGATGTGGCCCACTGATTCTGAAAGAAACGGAGTCCCAAGAAATTCACCGGGAAATCCAGGAATTGGAAGGTTAGGACGATGTTCCAGAAGAGGATGACACGCTTGTCGTTGAGTCCATGGGTACATTCTTGATGCTGTAGGATTCACAGTGTGTCTGTGTTTGTGTGGACAACAACCGTGCTGCCGTACCGTACACAGGGAATACATTTCCTTTGTTTTCATTGAACCATAAATGTGCACCGTATTCTTCTTCATGGAAACATAAGACACCCCCTGGAAATAAGACCTAGCGCGTCTTTGGGAGCAAACATGAATATAGGACACTGTCTTCTTTTCGGGGAAACAGGGTAACGATGAAGACGCGCGGGGACAACTCAGCCGTCCCCCCCCCGGACTCACCACGTCGCTGGGAAGGCTGTCCAGGTCGCGGAACGGCGACTCCCAGGTGTTGGTGTCCACGTTGAGAATCACCACGTCCTCCAGGGACTTGCTCCTCACTCTCTGTTTCAAAACAACAGCGTTGATCAGCGGGGTTCTCTGTCCCTCCGAAAGCTACCCCCAGCTTAGAAAGGGCAGCTCAGTGGATAGAGCGTCCGCCTGTGGACTCAAGGGTCCCGGGTTCAATTCTGGTCAAGAGCATGGACCTTGGTGGCGGGCACATCCCCAGTGCGGGGGTGTGCGGGGGGCAGCTGATGGATGATTCTCTCTCATCGATGTTTCTAACTCTTCCTCTCTGTAAAAAAAAAAAATCAATAAAATGTATTTTAAAATAAAAAATAAAATAAAACTATTAGGTGTCTTAAAAAAAAAGAAAGAATGTAAACAACTTGGCTTTATGAGAAAAAATATCTCCTCTCTAACCATTCAGAAAGGTTGGGTCGAAAATGTTTCAGGGGTCTGTCTTCGCATCTCAACCTACTGACGTGGTTTGGAGGAGATGATGTATCGATAATTTAGCGACCGAAGGCGCCTCACAGCGAAGGCTTACAAAGTGGGCATGGTTAGATTACACTGTGCAGCGTTCTATGCTTTCATTTGATGAAGTGAATTTCGATCTTTGATATAGGTGTGTGTCCGGTTCTATACCTAGATATATATATATTTTTTTAGCATCAATCATAATGGAGGTCTGTACAAATTATCTCAATGTGTACACATAACAGGGAATTAGAATTTCATCGAAATTTTCATCCCTAAAGAAACTATTTGAAGCTTATGGTTCCTATTTAACCTAAAACATGTATGCTTACATCATAGAATTCCATTAGTCTTTTATAGATGATACTGTGATTCCCCGCAAATAAGACATCCTCCAAAAATAAGACCTAGCGCATGGAAAGATAAGACACCCCCTGAAAATAAGACCTAGCGCAACTTTGGGAGAAAAAATTAATATAAGACACTGTCTTATTTTCGGGGAAACAGGGTAGCAACGTGTCTTATTCCCTAATGCAAATAAGGTGTTCTTTATAATAAAATGTATCCGCCAACTCAGAACCCCAGAACTGTATAGGTCCCCTAGCAATAGGTCAGTTAACGTCAGCATCTTATTTTTAAGGTGACATTCCAGAATACTCGTCATTTTTTTTTTTTTTTTTTTTTTTTTGAGAATGATGAAATCCTTTGCATTTTACATTGGCCAGACCAATTATTTCATTTTAAAGTTAGGCAGGACTAAAATTTCTCTGATTCATTCGGGATTTCTCAAGTCTCTGCGAATTTTAAATGCGCTTGCAAAATGGTCGTCTTTAGTAAAGGCTTATTTTGTTAATAAGAAAGCCGTAGTCTCCATGTGGAATATGGACCTTACACATTTTTTCCGTTCCTAATCGCCAGCCGGCCTCCGCCAGCCTCGGGGGCATCCCTCCAGTCCGGTTTGCAAGCAGAACAAACTGTCCTGACCCTTCTCTTGGGAAGAGTCCCCCCGCTTTCAAAAGAGACGGCTGGCCCTCTTTTATGCTCACGATTACAGGGAAATAATTAAAAGGAAATGGAAAAGGTCAGTCGTCTCAGAGCTTCGAACAAAGATGCTTACAAGTCTTGAATGGCCTTGGCTGAGAGAGAGAATGAGAGACTATGTGATTCTGCCTTTAAAAAAAAAAAAAAATCGTTGCAATTGCAGCCGATTAAGATGCGAAGCGTTACTCACTTCAGCCTCACCTATACGTAGCCCTGCCTGGTGCGGCTCAGTGGAGAGAGTGTCGGCCTCCGGACTCAAGGGTCCCGGGTTCGATTCTGGTCAAGGGCATGTACCAGTGGGGGGTGTGCAGGAGGCAGCTGATGGATGTTTCTCTCTCGTTGATGTTTCTGACTCTCTATCCCTCTCCCTTCCTCTCTGTAAAAAAAAACAACACACCACAATAAAATATATATGTATTTTTAAAAGCATGTAAGTAGGTATACCTACATTTTAATTGTAGGACCACTTATATAAATATCAAAATTTTAGTGAAAGAAATCTGCCAATAATGACCGGATAAGAATGGAACTGGGGCTTGCGAAACATCTCCGAATAGAATAAGGAGGAAGTTACTAAAAAGTACCAACCGTCTCAGAGCCTTTCTCGTGGTCCCTTCTCATTTGCGATGAAACCAAATAGTGGTTCCTTAAGAACGAAAGTTTCCCGGATTTGACACTTGACCGTGTGTGATTTCCACCAGAGGTAACCCACTTTTTAAAATATATTTTATTGATTGTTTGCAGAGAGGAAGGGAGAGGGATAGAGTGTGAGAAACATTGATGGGAGAGAAACATCGACCAGCTGCCTCCTGCACACCCCCCCACCGGGGATGTGCCCACCACCAAGGTCCATGCCCTTGACCGGAATTGAACCCGGGACCTCTCAGTCTGCAGGCCGACGCTCTATCCACTGAGCCACACCGGTAACCTATTTTCAGTGCCATTGAAGATGCTCATTTGGTATAAAAAAAAAATGTCATTGATGTTACTTCTGTTACCTTTTTTAAAATGGCCACGAGAGGATGACATAAAATTAGTCGCCCTTTGTGCTGGTCGACGGATATTCTTTTGAAGTGTGGCTGCATAAACCGTTATTTTTTGGAGTGCATTGACCACTATCTTCTGGCCAACGGATACTCACCTCTAGCAGGCTGGAGTGTACACCAATCAGGTAGGGCATCGGAGCACTGCATTAAATAAAAAATAAAATAAAAAAGAAGCCACATGTTCCCAGTTCATTCAAACTGAAACAGCAGCGCACGTAACTCTGCACGCTGGAAATTACTCACAGGCACTGCTCTAGCATGGTAGAGGTATGTTAAATTACTTTCTACATACAATTCAAATGGAAAGGCCATGAATGGATTCACGTGAAGGGTGATGTACATATTTTAAAAAATCACAAAGCCATTGCTAAGTCAATCGAGAAATGGAATGCCTTTAAAAAAAAAAAACACACACACACATTACCGATGAAGAATAATATTGGGGTCTAGGCCAGTGGTCGGCAAACTGCGGCTCGCGAGCCACATGTGGCTCTTGGGCCCCTTGAGTGTTCAGCAAAGGCCAGCGTAGGAGGACCCTAATTACGTTCATAACACCTACAATCAGACTCTCCACTCATCTAAAAGACATTCCTCATGAACTAGAAGAAGGAAATCGCTCAACTTGACATCTCAAAATTAAAATTCTGTTTGAGCCCTAACCGGTGTGGGACTGAAGGGTCCCGGGTTCGATTCCGATCAAGGGCATGGACCTTGGTGGCGGGCACATCCCCAGTAGGGAGTGTGCAGGGGCCAGCTGATGGATGTTTCTCTCTCGTCGATGTTTCTAACCCTCTATCCCTCTCCCTTCCTCTCTGTAAACAATCAATAAAATATATTTTTTAATTCTGTTGATGAGAAACCATGAGAACGGGCAGGTGTCTACAACGGTGATAGGAAATACCCAAATAGATCGCTATTTATAAAAAACGGAACGCTTTTAAATATGTTCTCACTGGCTTCAGAGAGACGAAGGGAGAGAGAGAGAGAGAAACATCTGCCAGAAGCCAATCATTGTTTTAATAACAGAGAGCTGTGGACGGGGAGTCCGGAGCGCTGGTCAACCTTAATTGCTCTGAAGAACCAGAGCTAATTATTAGATATGAGTAATTGAAGCAGCCGCACCTGTGAGCCCTACATTCACTGATTGGCTTTTACTGGTGTTTCCCGCGTAGGGCATAAGGGTGTATCCTATCATTTTAATCTCAACAAAAGGGACGGAAAAGCCAGAGGGAGGACATGTGTACACATCATAGGTACACATTCAGGCACATATGTACACATCGTGTGGACACAGCACGTTCGGCACATACGTACACATCGTGTGGACACACATGTCCAGGCACATAGGTACACCTCAAGCTCCCCGTGGCTCAGTGGGTGAGCATCCACCTAGGAACCAGGAGGCCAGGGTTCAATTCCCGGTCAGGGCACAGGCCCGGGTGGCGGGCTCCATCCCCAGTGGGGGGTGTAGGAGGCAGCCGATCCATGATTCCCTCTCATCCCTGATGTTTCTCTCTCTCTCTCTCCCTTCCTCTCTGACATCAGTAAGATTATATTTAGAGAAGAAGTGGGCTTTCTCCCGGCGTGACCCGGCTCCAGGAGCCGGCGGGGAGCGGGGAGGGGGGTGTTTGGGGGGACAGGGTTGGGGGTATTTGGGGGCACAGGGTTGGGGGTGTTTGAGGGGACAGGGTTGGAGGGGATTTGAGGGGCACAGGGTTGGGGGTGTTTGGGGAGCACAGGGGGGGTGTTTGGGGGGACAGGGTTGGAGGGGATTTGAGGGGCACAGGGTTGGGGGTGTTTGGGGGGCACAGGGGGGGTGTTTGGGGGGACAGGGTTGGAGGGGATTTGAGGGGCACAGGGTTGGGGTGTTTGGGGGGACAGGGTTGTAGGGGATTTGAGGGGCACAGGGTTGGGGGTGTTTGGGGGGGACAGGGTTGGGGGTGTTTGGGGGGACAGGGTTGGAGGGGATTTGAGGGGCACAGGGTTGGGGGTGTTTGGGGGGCACAGGAGGGGTGTTTGGGGGGACAGGGTTGGGGGTGTTTGAGGGGACAGGGTTGGGGGTGTTTGGGGGGACAGGGTTGGAGGGGATTTGAGGGGCACAGGGTTGGGGGTGCTCACCAGCAGTAGTCCAGCAGGTGGGGCGGCAGCACGGGGATGTAAATGTGCTGCCAGAACATGGGGTACAGCAGAGCAGCCGAGCCGTGCAGACAGGCAGTCAGCTGGGGAGGGGAGAGGACACCCCGGTGAGGACAGGCCCCCTAACCAACCCCCCACAGCCCCCGCCCCCCCCGCAGGCCCCCTAACCAACCCCCCACAGCCCCCGCCCCCCCCCGCAGGCCCCCTAACCAACCCCCCACAGCCCCCGCCCCCCCCACAGGCCCCCTAACCAACCCACCACAGCCCCCCCCCCACAGGCCCCCTAACCAACCCCCCACAGCCCCCGCCCCCCCCGCAGGCCCCCTAACCAACCCCCCACAGCCTCCGGCCCCCAACCCCCGCCCCCCAACCCCTGTGGTCGGCAAACTCATCCGTCCACAGAGCCAAACAACAGCACAACAATGGACATGTCTCTGGAGAGCCACGTTTTTTAAGCTTAAACGTCTCCTAAGGCCACGTCTTCCACACGGGCCCGCCCGGGCCACGGTGTTCGGTGGAAGAGCCGCCGGTTTGCCGGCCGCGGCCCAGGACGGCCGTAACCCCACCGAGCGGACCTGACCGCCCCTCCCTTCCGGCAGCGCCCCCTCCTGGACACACGGCCTGGACACGGCTCGAGGGGTTCCACACTGGAAAGGGCCGCGCCCCGGGAGGCTGGGGGGACGGACGGACAGGGGGACAGAGGAAGGACACACGTCTTCCAGGCGAGGCCTGGACTCGGGTCACCTATCTTCCCGGCCACACCCGGAGCCCGAGTCCGCCGCCCGCTGTCCACGCCCCCCGCCGGAGGTCATCACTGACTCACCCGAGGCCCCAACCAGGCCAGCTCCGGGCTGGCCTCCGGGGGTGACTTCCCTCTGCTGGGCAGGCGCCTCTGAGGACGGTCAGCACGGCCCTGTCCCCGCCGCTGACCATCACCGGCCAGCTGCCTCCCCAGCGCCCCCCCTGGGGACGGGCCCGCCACCAAGGTCCGTGCCCTTGACTGGAATCGAACCCGGGACCCCTCGGTCCGCAGGCCGACGCTCTGTCCACTGAGCCACACCGGCTTCGGCCGGCATTACAGTTTCTTAACACAATTCCAGCACGCAGGTGCACACTCACACACACACACACACACACACACACTCTCTCACACACATGCACACATACACTCACACACACACATACACACACTCTCACACACATGTGCACATACACTTACACACACACTCACACACACACTCTCACACACACTCACACACACACACATACACACACTCTCACACACATGTGCACACACACTCACACACTCACACACACACTCTCTCACACACATGCACACATACACTTACACACACACACTCACACACACATACACACACACTCTCACAGACGTGCACACATACACACACGTGCACATATACACACATACACACCCTCACACACATACACACATACACACACACACACGGTATATTGCCTATTACCCACTCTCCAATCTCTGGAACTAACTCGGGTCTGAACAGGAGCCCAGGATGAGAGATCTGCCTGAGAGAGAGGCACTCGGCTCCCCCCACCCACCCCTCACCCCCCGCCCCCTCACCCCTCACCCACCCCTCACCCCCCCTCCCCCTCACTCCCCACCCCCCCTCCCCCCCCCTCCCCCTCCCCTTCACCCCCCTCCCACCCCATCCCTCACCCCCCCTCCCCCTCAACCCCCACCCCATCCCTCACCCCCCCTCCCCCTCACCCCCCTCCCACCCCACCCCTCACCCCCCCGCCCCCTCACCCCCCCCTCCCCCTCACCCCCCCTCCCCCTCACCCCCCTCCCCCGCTCCCGGCCACGGAGGGGCCCCTCGTTAGCGTGTGGCTGACAGCGTGACGGGAGGGCCTGTCAGAGACAGCCGCCGGCCCCGCCTGGCTGGTTCCGGGTCCGAGGGCCGTCACGGAGGCGGTGACAGCTCAGCACGCTCGGCCGCGGGAGACACGACTCCCGACAGCGCCGTTCCGGCCGCGGGCGCTGAGCGGCAGGGAGCGGGGGGGTCGACGTGTGTTCGATCATGACGGATCGCTGCTCCCATGTCCCGCCCGCCGGCCGAGGGCGCGCGCACACACACACACACACACACACACACACGCACACACACACACACACATGCGCAGCCCGGGGGACGTGCCGGTCTGCTGCACGGATGACACCCACGTTCTCTGACGCCCGAGCGCCCCCCTGCCCCGCTGTGTACTTGGCGACGGGTGGATGCCCCGACAGGATGAGCACAGAGCTGAGAGGGCCCGGGCGTGACGCTCCAACACACAGACACATCCTCATGGGCCCTCGTCGGTGTGGCTCGGCGGACAGAGCGCCTGGCACCCCCTCCATGCTTCCTCTCTTACGTTCAAGATGTACAGCAACCCCTCTCCAGTTTTGTTTGAAGAAGTGAGCACGTCGACATTGCAATTCGAAAATCTCCAAACTGTGTTTTTTTTTTTTCGATGGTAGCGTGACGGGAACAACCCAAAATCAGAATCAGAAAACCCAGATCAGCCCAGCCCGGTGTGGCTCAGTGGATGGAGCGTCGGCCTGCGGACTGGAGGGTCCCGGGTTCGATTCCGGTCAGGGGCATGGACCTTGGTGGCGGGCACATCCCCAGTGGGGGGCGTGCAGGAGGCAGCGGATGGATGTTTCTCTCTCATCGATGTTCCTGTATCTCTCTATCCCTCTCCCTTCCTCTCTGTAAAAAAAAACCAATAAAATACATTTTTTTTTAAAAAGATGTAAAATAATCTATCTTCAGTTTCGTTTGAAGAAGTGAGCCTTCGACATTGCAATTCGAAAATCTCCAAACTGTGTGTTTTGTGTGTGTGTGTTTTTCGATGGTAGCGTGCGGGGAACAACCCAACATCGGAATCAGAAAACCCAGATCCCATGGCCTGTCCGAGGCCCTGCGATGGGCATGTACCGTCTCTGATGACACCTCTCCCACCACTCAATACACAACAGACCCCCCTGGAGAGATCCTGGAACTGCCTCCCTTCGCAAACACCAAACTTCACAGTGTTTCTCTCTACTTTCAGAACACAACGCGTGTGTGTGTGCGTGTGTGTGTGTTCCCTTATGTTCACCCGCTACCCAAACGCTCACGCCAGCAAACCCGCGCCGTCTTAAATGGTTCTCATAAATATCTCACCCTTCGCGCTCACCGCCAGGCGGATAATTAACATGTTCCGCCGATCGGACGTATGAAAAACGACATTATCGAAAGCAGGAAGAAAAAAAAAACACACACACACACAGGAAATGCAGCAAAAGGCGCATTTCTTTTTGATGTCAATGGCTAATAAATAATCTCTCTCCGATTCTCCCTCCGCGGGCCCGGCCGTCGAGAGGCCCTGCCGCCCATCCCAGCGAGCGGCGGGCGACGGGTGATTCATAATAAAAAACAGAAAAGAACAAATAATCATGCCGCTTTGACTTCTACGCTATTTTCCGCCCGAAGATCCCCTCCACGCCTCGACGCCTATAGAACCTTCGGCCGCAGCGGCGCTCGGCAACAAAGAGCCATCCCCACCGACGGCCGGGATGGGGGAGCCGCTAATTCTCGGAGGGGGGGGGGGGGGGGAGGCTGGGTCCTTTTCAGGCAAAGTGCTCGTTTTCAGGAACGAGCCACAAGGGAATAATCACCACCATCGCATAACAGCCCTTCAGCGTTCTTTCTGAGGCGGGAGGCAGGCAAATGAACGCGGGATGGTTAAAAAGAAAAACGGAGGGGGAGGAGAGAAGAACACACACACACACACACACACACACACACACACACCCCGCTCTCGTCTCCTGCATCCGGGAAGAAAGAATGAGCCCGGCTCCATGCGCAGACCCATCAGGCAGACTTTCGTCCCCGAGAGGCCTCGGGACGGCCGCTGGTCTCCTGGGACACGGGGACGGGCCTGCGTCGGCCCAGGCACGCTGGGGGCCGGACGGCGGGATGCGGGGCCCTTGGCGATGCGCGCGGAGGCGGTTGCCTAGGCGACGGGGCGGTACTCACGGTGCTGAGCTTGCTGGAGGCGATGAGGATGCGGCGCTCCAGCAGCATGCTGGCGTACAGCTGCAGCATGTTGCCCACGTCCACGGCCACGAAGTACTCCGTGAGGTTCCGCTGCAGGAGGGAGGGAGGGAGGGAGGGAGGGAGGCCGGTGAGCGCGCCACGGCGCCACGTGGGCGGGAGGGGGGGGGGACCACGGGACGCGACCCACACGGAGAAGGGTCTTATTTATTATTTATTTATTTTTATCTACTCGGAGTGGCCGGGTGATGATGAGGATGATCTCTGAACGCATCATCACCCAGGCACTCTGTGTCCGTCCTATAGAGTAAAAGGCTCATAGGCACATGGTCCCCTCGACCAGGAGTGTAACCAGCAGGCAGGCCGGCCGACCGCCCATGTCCCCTCCCCCTGGCCAGGCTGGCCCGACCCCATCCATGCACGAATTCATGCACCAGGTCTCAGATAGATAGATAGATAGATAGATAGATAGACAGATGATAGATAGATATAGATACACACAGATTCACACACACACACACACACACACACATATGGAGTGGCCAGATGATGACGATCCCTGAACACATAATAACCAGGCCACTCAGTGTCCATCCTATAGCATAAAAGGCTCATAGGCAAATGGTTCCCTTGACCAGGAGTGCGACCAGCAGGCAGGTTGGCCAACTGCCCACATACCCTCCCCCTGGCCAGGCTGGCCGACCCAATCCATGCACGGATTCATGCACCGGGCCTCTGATAGATAGATAGATAGATAGATAGATAGATAGATAGATAGATAGATAGATGATAGAAAGAAATAGATACACACACACACACACACACACACACACACTGAGTGGCCAGATGATGACGATCCCTGAACACATAATAATCCAGCCACTCAGTGTCCGTCCTATAGAATAAAAGGCTCATATGCAAATTGTCCCCTCGGCCAGCAGTGCGACCAGCAGGCAGGCAGGCCGACCGCCCATGTCCCCTCCCCCTGGCCAGGCTGGCCGGACCCCACCCATGCATGGATTCATGCTCTGGGCCTCTAACATATATATATGTTTGTGTACACACACACACACACACACACACACACACACATACACAAACACACATCTCATCAGAGACCATCATCATCTGGCCACTCCGTGTGTGATGCTCTGAACTACATCAATAGGTGGAAAGAGGGGTTCTCATACCATTTTCCTGACTACACCCCAGCATTCAGAAAGAGGTAAAGTAGGGAACATGAGAGAGAGAGAGAGAAAGGAGAGAGAGAGAGAGAGAGGGAGAAAGGAGAGAGACAGAGAGAGAGAGAGAGAGAGAGAGAGAGAGAGAGGGAGCCACGTTTCTCCTCATCTCTTCATTATTTCTCAGAAACACACAGAGTCACTCCACATCCTATTTCTCTGCCCAGGAATCCTCGAACAGCGAGAAACAAAGCCCAGGCGGCGACCAGAATAAGGACGTGAGGACGCGGACACTTACGCTCTCGGGGATGGTGGGCAGCCCGGACAGGTCGGGGGCGATGAAGCAGGAGTGCTGTCGGCGAGTGAAGCACAGGAGGAGCGAGATCACGGCGGGCGGCACCGCACACAGCGCGGGTGAAAAGAAAAATTTAAAAAATTAAAAAAAAAAAAAAACACAGCGGCTGAGTCTATACGCACTAGGACTCGTGCTCAGCACCGGCTGCATTCGAAAGATTATTTCAATGAGGTGTAAAGGAGATCCAACAATCACGTCCTCATAATAAAGAATTATGCGCTGCCCTGACAGGTGTGGCTCAGTGGATAGAGCGTCGGCCTGCGGACTGGAGGGTCCCAGGTTCGATTCCGGTCAAGGGCATGGACCTTGGTGGCGGGCACATCCCCGGTGGGGGGCGTGCAGGAGGCAGCTGGTGGATGTTTCTCTCTCATCGATGTGTCTAACTCTCTATCCCTTCTCCCTTCCTTTCTGTAAAACTTTAACAAAATATATATTGTTTTAAAAAAGAATGAAGTGCTGGTTGAACATATCGAATTTTAAAATTAAAACGGAAGTCCTAAAAGCAGTTTAAGACGAAGAAGCCTGCTACTGTTAGGATACATTATCTCTTCGTTGTTGCACAGACGTCTCTACATTTATAGACTTAAAAACACATTTAAGCCGGAACCGGTGTGGCTCAGTGGATAGAGCGTCGGCCTGCGGACTGAAGGGTCCCGGGTTCGATTCCAGTCAAGGGCATGGACCTTGGTGGCGGGCACATCCCCTGTGGGGGGCGTGCAGGAGGCAGCTGGTCGGTGTTTCTCTCTCATCATCAAAACGCTTCGGCCTTCACACTTCCCCTGCCTTCTACACAAACACGAGTCAGCTTCGCTATGGAAAGCGGCAGGACAGATCGCCACGGGGGTGGGTTAAGAAAGCGCACGGTGCATGCCCGCCCGCGTCCCACCCCCGAATCAGCGTGCCCGCGAATCACCAGAACGGCTGTATTTTCTGTTCATATCCGTCTCCAGAACCACGTCCCCGCCGGAGTCCCAGGGGGACCTCCTGGATACTGTGTCAGGGTTAAAGACGGGGCCTGGGAGGGCCATTGCCAATCCTGACGCGTCCCCACAGGCCACGTGCCCGTCCTCGGGGGAGGGAGAACAAGGGGAGAGAGATCGCCGAAGCCGGTGTGGCTCAGTGGATGGAGCGTCGGCGTGCGGACTGAGAGGTTCCAGGTTTGGTTCCGGTCAAGGGCACGTCCCCAGAGGGGGAGGGGGGGGAAATGCAGGAGGCAGGTGATCCATGATTCTCTCTCATCCTTGATGTTTCTCTCTCTCCCTCTCCTTCCTCTCTGGAATCAATAAAAATATATTTTTAAAAATAATCATAATAATAGTCCTAATTGGTTTGCTCAGTGGATAGAGCGTCCGCCTGCGGACGGAAGGGTCCCAGGTTCGATTCCGGTCAAGGGCATGGACCTTGGTGGCGGGCACATCCCCAGTGGGGGGCGTGCAGAAGGCGGCTGCTCGATGATTCTCTCTCATCGATGTTTCTAACCCTCTCTCCCTCTCCCCTCCTCTCTGTAAAAAATGAAAAAAAAAAAAAAAAAATATATATATATATATATATATATATATATATATTATTTTTTTTTTTTTAAAGAGAGAGAGTATAAACAGAAAATAGATTCCCCGTGATTGGTTTATATTCCCGTGATTGATGGGAGCGCGTCTCACAGGCCCAGCAGCCCCAGGCGCCCATGCTGGCCGAGGATCGGAGACGCCGATGTGCCCTGGGAACTCACCGGTGCGCGGGCGGGCTGGTCTCTCAGAACTTGCTCACTGGCAATAGAGAGCTCTTGGTTCTTATACGTGAGAGAGAAATAAAATAACTATTTTACTTCCGGGGGGAATGTGTGCAGCACGCTGGCCTGTGTCTGAGCCAGACCCACAGAGCCAACGGCCCACCGAGAATATCGGAGGGACACGATGGCCACTGGGAGGGTCAGGGGGCAGGTCTGCTCATTGCAGGTTCTGCTCAGTGGGCAGAGCGTCAGCCTGCGGGCGGAAGGGTCCCGGGTTCGATTCCGGTCAAGGGCATGGACCTTGGTTGCGGGCACATCCCCAGTGGGCGGTGTGCAAGAGGCAGCTAGCTGATTGGTGATTCTCTCTCATCGATATTTCTAGGACTCTGTCCCTCTCCCTTCCTCTCTGTAAAAAGCCAATAACATCTATTTAAAAAAACAAAACCTAAAATGATTTGTTTTAAAAAATAATAATTCACATGAGATATTCCATGTCACAGCCTCGCTGCAATATTCTAGCGGTCATAATGCCACATCTTGAAAAAAATCCATCTGCTAGAACGTGGAGACTGTATGAAATAGGAGATGGTAAGAAAATCAGAGAGCAGCCCTGGACAGTGTGGCTCAGTGGATAGAGCGTCGGCCTGCGGACTGAAGGGTCCCGGGTTCGATTCCCGGGTTGCAGACTCCATCCCCAGTAGGGGCATGTGTAGGAGGCAGCCAATCCAGGATTCTCTCTCCTCATGAATGCTTCTATCTCTGTCTCCCTCTCCCTTCTTCTCTGAAATCAATTTTAAAAAATATATATATATTTTTTTTAAATAAGTGATTTAATCGCAACCTTTGCCCCTCGTTCACAGCACAGGGGCCGGGCACCTTGCCCTGGAATCCAATGCAATCTCGAAATGAGCTTTACAGAAACGTAAGGCAATATTTTATTCCGCTGCTGACAGTACCAACACGCCAGGTATGGTGTTGAGAACAGGTGAGAAAGCTATCAGAGACCACTGATTCCAAATTTTACCCAAAGGCCAAAAAAAAAAAAAAAAAAAAAACCCACCCCAAAACACCGACATAACAACCGCCAAGATACACAGCCAGCGCAAGGCCAAGGCCGGGAGCGCAGGTCCAAAGGTCTCAGCAGGGCGCTGGGGCCAGCCCTGACGTGGCCCCGGGCGCGGAGTGACTTATAAAGGGGCGGGTGCCCTTAAAGGAGACACGCCCGCCCCTCCTCCCGCAGATGCGAGAACAGATCCGCTCCCTGCCTGCTTACTCACCACACTCAGGTTGACCGGGCTGTTCGCCTTGGGGACTGGGTGGTTGTACAGCGCTGTGAGGGTGGCGTTCAAATCCTTTTCCTACGGGAAACAAGGAGGTGCATTCTATCAACCAAGTCCATGTCCATCAGCCCTAGCCGGTGTGGCTCAGTGGATGGAGCGTCGGCCTGCGGACGGAAGGGTCCCGGGTTCGATTCCGGTCGAGGGCATGTGCCTTGGTTGCGGGCACATCCCCGGGGGGTGGGGGGTTGGAAGGGGGTGTGCAGGGGGCAGCTGATGGATGTTTCTCTCTCATCGATGTTTCTAGCTCTCTATCCCTCTCCCTTCCTCTCTGTGAAAAGTAAACAGAATATATTTTTTTAAAAATACTTCACCCTTGCCGAAACCGGTTTGGTTCAGTGGGTAGAGCGTTGGTCTGAGGACTGAAAGGTCCCGGGTTCGATTCCGGTCAAGGGCACGTACCTTGGTTGCGGGCACATCCCCGGTAGGGGGTGTGCAAGAGGCAGCTGGTCGATGTTTCTCTCTCATCGACGTTTCTAGCTCTCTATCCCTCTCCCTTCCTCTCTGTAAAATATCAATAAAATATAATTTAAATATTTAAATCAAAATATGGTTTTTTTAAAAACAATTTGATCGAGTCAGGGCTTCTCATGTCAGATTTCCACAGAAATGTTCCAGATGCCTAAAACTCAAATATTTCTCTCTTTTTTTTAATATATTTTATTGATTTTTTACAGAGAGGAAAGCAGAGGGAGAGAGAGTTAGAAACATTGATGAGAGAGAAACATCCATTAGCTGCCTTCTGCACACAAACAACCCCCGCCCACTGGGATGTTCCCGCAACCAAGGCACATGCCCTCGACTGGAATCGAACCCGGGACCTTTCCGTCCTCAGGCCGACGCTCTATCCACTGAGCCACACCGGCCAGGGCTAAAAAAAGTTTTAGAGAGGACAAGGTGGGTGGCCGGAGAACTATGTGAATATCCTTAATGACACAGAACCGTACCCTGAAAACCGTACCCAGCCCATTTTATGTTTTATGTATTTTACCTCAATTTAAAAAAAAAAAAAAATGGGGGAGAAACACAGCTTACCTGTTCCTTCGCCAAGTAGTCGGCCAGCGTGTTGAGAAGCTTATAATAGACTTCAAACCATGGCAGGTAGCTGTAAATAATAATAATAATAATAATAATAATAATAATAATAATAATAGCAATGACTGGAAAACGAATTATTATTATTCAGAACCAAGAAACAAAATGACAAAGGACCACTGAATGGACGTGATTTCAGACCGTTGGGTCCTGGACCCAGGAAAAGCACTGAGCCTGTGTTCTCTCCACTGTCCCAGGGACATGGAATGTGTGGCCTGTGACTCGTTCCCCTCGCGTGACCAGAACCCAAAGCTCTGGATCCAGTGTGTTCCCGGCCCCCTTCTGTGTTCAGCAGAGTCTAACACAACTCAGTCCCATGGCACTGCCTCGCCCCGCCTATATATATATATATATATATATATTGTATATATATAGTTGATTTTTTCATAGAGAGGAAGGGAGAGGGATAGAGAGTCAGAAACATCGATGAGAGAGAAACATCCATCAGCCGCCTCTTGCACACCTCCTACTGGGGATGTGCCCCGCACCAAGGTCCATGCCCTTGACCGGAATCGAACCCGGGATCTTTCAGTTGGCAGGCCGACGTCCTATCCACTGAGCCACACCTTGGGTTTTATACATAGGGATAAGCTCACCTTGCTGGGACAACAAATGTCCTTCTCGTCTTTTTACTTCTGTGGCCTCTCAGGAAATGTTCACACAACACACAGCCCCACGCCACTCGTGTGTAAGTCATGGTCAAGCTGTTCCACGGAGTATCGGCACGCTAAAATGCTTTCCCCCTAAATTTCAGGCCCAGCGACCATCAAAATCTACCTCTGCCAACCAACCCCAAAAATCCTAGGGAAGCCGAAACCGGTGTGGCTCAGTGGATAGAGCGTCCGTCGGCCTGCAGACGAAAGGTCCCGGGTTCCATTCCGGTCAAGGGCATGTGCCTTGGTTGTGGGCACATCCCCAGTGGGGCGTGTGCAGGAGGCAGCTGATGGATGCTTCTCTCTCGTGGATGTGTCTAATTCTCTCTCCCTCTCCCTTCCTCTCTGAAAAACAGCAATAAAAAATATTTTTAAAGAAGAAGAAGGAGGAGGAGGAGGAGGAATGGAGGCACGAAATTCATGCATGGGAGTCGGGCCCCTGGCATTGCCGGCTGGGGCCTTCGTTCATTCCGTGCCACCCCCTGATGGCCAGCGCACGTCCCAGCGAGCGAGCGAACTCCCGCGCGGACACTTTGCCGTGAGGCTTTTATATCTACAGCTCGGTGAGCAGCCCCAGTGCACAGCGGCACCGCGGAGGACAGCGCGCCCTGTGCCCGGGTTTTCTCCCCCCACGAGGGGCCTCACCTGAGGATGCACAAGCAGGTCCTGCCGCCCGAGGTGAGCCTGCAGAACCCGAACCGCTGCTTGCTCTCGATGTCCGTCAGCACGAAGGCGAAGTGCTGGCCCACCTGGTTCTGAGACGCCCTGCAAACACAGGGCGCCCGCAGCTCAGCCCCGGGCGGGACGTCCGAGCAGAGACGCCAGGGCGCCCCAGCCGGGTGGCTCAGTGGGCAGAGCGCCGCCGGCCTGCCGACCGAGGGGTCCCGGGTTCGACTCCAGTCGGGGGCACGGACCTTGGTGGCGGGCACATCCCCAGTGGGGGGCGTGCAGGAGGCAGCTGATCCATGATTCTCTCTCCCCATGGACGTTTCTCTCCCTCTCTCTCTCTCCCTCTCCTTTCTGCTCTCTGACATCCATGGAAATGTATTTAAACATAAAACAGTGTGTGTGTGTGTGTGTGTGTGTGTGTGTGTGTTGTGGTAAAAGTTTAGGTTTTCTGGGGGGGAAGGGGGGCAATGATAAGATATGTGCACATATAACACCTTCATAGAAAAACGGGGAAAGTAAAATAAATTGCAAACAGTAAGAACATGCTGTCGGTCTCCGGCTGGCGGGACGGAGGGAGCTCAGGGACCACTCACCTTTCCACGTCGAAGGGGAAGCAGAACCGGGGCACGCTCCTGAGCACCTCCTGCAGGCCAACGGGGAACAGACAGAAACAGAGCATTAGGCGGCCGACAGACCTCACAGCTGGGCCCGGCGGCCCTCCCAGGAAAAACAAAAGGTGAGATTAAATAAGATAATAAAATCAAACAAAACAAAATAAAACAAAACAACAAAATAAAACAATAAAATGAAACAAAATAAATAAAATGAAACAAAATAAAATAATAAAATTAAACAAAACAAAATAAAATAATAAAATGAAACAAAATAAAATAAAATAATAAAATGAAACAAAATAAATAAAATGAAACAAAATAAAATAATAAAATTAAACAAAATAAAATAAAATAATAAAACTAAATTAAACAACAAAACAAAATGATAAAATTAAACAAAATAAAATAATGTAATATAATAGAATAAATAAAATGAAAAAATAAAATGAAATATAAAATAAATAAATAAAGCAAAATTAAATAAATAAAGTAAAATAAAATAAAAAATAAATAAAATAAGATAAAAGTAAGATGAAATAAAATAAAAGGGTTCCTTTCTTAAGCTCACAGCCCAGGCTGGGCTGGGCCTAATTGATTGTTAAGGGGAGGAGGGTGGAGGGCAGATTGCGGGGACAATGCGGCCGGGAGGCCTGAAGGGCATTCACACCCTCCACAGGCCATATGGGTTCACGGCCGCACCAGATGGGGAGCACCGGCCGCAGAGCAGCCAGGGGGCTCCGACAGGCCTGGCGCAGACGGGGAGAGGCTGTCCCGTTAGCATGCAGGGAGGCCGGGGGTTGCGGGGGGGGGGGGGGGCTGTCCCACAGGAGGGGGTTTAGAGAGAGACGCCGAGGGGCTCACCCCCTGTGGACTCGGAGGCAGGAACCCCAAGTCCATCTGGAATGAACCCCCACCCCCGTGTCCGTCTGAGACTCAGCCTTTCTTTCCCCAAAAACAAGCTTCCCGTCCGTCCACGTGCCTGCCTATAACGGGGGGCGGGGACCCCCTGAAAACCCACGTTCTCGTTAGCGCGGAGGGAGTGGCCTGATTCCTGCCGGGACCTGCCGTTTGCTCTGAAATAGTGTTCGGCTGTTCAGAGATCAAACACGCACTCACAGCTGAGGACAACATGCAACTGGTCCCAGGGTCTGAATAGTGCCTAACTGCCCCCTGTCTGTCTGTCTGTCTATATATTTATCTGGCTGGCCCAGATATCTATCATCTATCTATATATCTGTCTGTCTGTCTATCTATCTATCTGTCTGGCCCAGATATCTATCATCTATCTGTCTATCTATCTGTCTATCTATCTGTCTATCTATCTATCGTCTATCTATCTATCGTCTGTCTGTCTATTTGTCTATCTGTCTGTCTGTCTGTCTGTCTATCTATTGTCTGTCTGGCCCAAATATCTATCTATCTATCTATCTATCTATCTATCTATCTATCTATCCATCCATCCATCATCTATCTATTTATCTATCATCTATCTGTTTATCTATAGTCTATTTATCTATCTATCGTCTGTCTGTCTGTCTATCTATCTGTCTATCTGTCTGTCTATCTGTCTGTCTGTCTATCTATCTATCATCTATCTATCTACCTACCTATTTATCTATCATCTATCTATGTACCTATTTATCTATCTATCACCTATCTATCTACCTTTCTATCTATCTATCTATCATCTATCTATCTACCTACCTATTTATCTATCACCTATCTATCTACCTTTCTATCTATTTATCTATCATCTATCTATCTATCTATCTATCTACCTATCTATCTATCTATTGTCTGTCTGGCCCCACACAGAAAAGGGTCCGGGTGTGTGATCTATGAAAAACAACTGTCGGACCCAGTCTGAACCCTTCACGTAGACTTGACCGAGGAAGAGAGCCATCAGACACGGTCAAAGCCAGGGGTGCTGGGGGAGCTGTGAGCTTTCCCTGTGGAAAACAGGGCTGATGTCTCCCTGCAGCAGCCACAGCCCCTGCACCCCACAACAGACAGACAGACAGACAGACAGACAGATAGACAGATAGATAGATAGCAGATAGTAAATAAAAAATAGATGATAGCTAGATAGACAGAGAGACAGATGAGAGAGAGAGAGAGAGAGAGAGAGAGAGAGAGAGAGAGAGAGAGAGAGAGAGATAGGCAGACAATAGATAGATAGATGATAGCTTAGATAGATAATAGGAAAATAAAAGGTAGATAGAAAAATAGATAGATGATAGATAGATATATAGATAGAAAATAGAAAGATAGAAAAATAGATGATACAATAAATAGATAGATGATAAATTAGGTAAGATAGGTTAGATAGAGGATAGATCAATGATAGAAAGAAAAATAGATACTTGATAGAAAAAGATAGCTGATAGATTGACAAATAGATAGAAAAACAGATAGATAGGTAAGATAGATCAGATAGAGGATAGACAGATGACATACAAAATTCACGGTCTGCTTCTAAATACACCAGGATTAGGGATCAATTTCCCATCATTTTTTTTCCACATCCATTTTAAGGCTCAAATTAAGAAGGTTCTCCCCTTAGAGGTTCCATCTCTCACACCCACCCCTCCTTCCTCCAGCGACTCACACACACACACACACACACACACACACACACAGGCCTCAGCTCGCTTCCCAACTGGCAGAGCCGCCTCGGGGGACAACCCTTTAAACCGGCTCTTTAAGATTCAGCAGCCAGCAGGCCGGGCCGTATAAACAGCCCAGACGCCCCCCTTTCCCCCCTCATCCCCCATCTCCCCCCTCACACACACACACACACACACACACACACACCCCGCTGCTGCCTGCGACAAAGCCGCCCGCCCACACGGCCTGGGCCGCCCGTCAGGCTCACACAGATCAATAGACGGAGTCCTCCCCAGCGCCCTCGGCTCCCGGCTCCCGGGTCTGCCTAATTACAGGTGCCATTCACACTGGTGTTTAAAAGAGAGAGAGCGCAGGAGAGAGAGAGAGAGAGAGAGAGAGAGAGAGAGAGAGAGAGAGAGAGAGAGAGAGAGTGCAGGAGAGGGAGGGGAGGAGGGAGAGGGAGTGTGAGGAGAAATAAGACCCACGCAGTTCATTTTGGGAGACACTTTTAGCGACGATGCTAATTAGAAGTTGCACTTTTGCGTTCACACTGTCCGATCTCTCCATCGCACGGTGTTAAGGTGCACACACACACAGAGACACACACAGAGAGATACAGAGATACACACACACAGAGACACAGAGATACACACACACAGAGACACACACAGAGACACAGAGATACACACACACAGAGACACACACACAGACACAGACACAGAGACACACACACAGAGACACACACAGAGACACACACACAGACACAGAGATACAGAGACACAGAGACACACAGAGAGACACAGAGACACACACACACACACACACACACACACACACTTCTAGGCCAGCACCCACAGATGATGTAAAGACTTAAGGTAATATTCTTTCAGCCCTAGCCGGTGTGGCTCAGGGGATAGAGCATTGACCTGCGGACTGAAAGGTCCCGAGTTCGATTCCGGTCCAGGGCATGGACCTTGGTTGCGGGCACACCCCAGTGTGGGTTGTGCAGGAGGCAGCTGATGGATGATTCTCATCGATATTTCTGACTCTCTCTCCCTCTCCCTTCCTCTCTGTGAAAATCAATAAAAATATTTTTTTTAATAAATTGTCCACGCCCATGACTTTGAATAGGTCAAAGGACAGTTAAATCTGAAGCCCTGAGTGTGTGTGTGTGTGTCTGTGTGTCTGTGTGTGTGTGTGTCTGTGTGTCTGTATCTCTGTGTCTCTGTATGTGTGAGTGTCTGTGTGTATATGTGTGTGAGTGTGTGTGTGTGTGAGTGTGTGTGTGTGTATGTGTGTGTGTATGTGTGTGTATCTCTGTGTCTGTGTGTGTGTATGTGTGTGTGTATCTCTGTATCTCTCTGTGTGTGTCTGTGTCTCTGTGTGTGTGTGTGTGTGTGTATCTCTGTGTCTCTGTGTGTGTGAGTGTCTGTGTCTCTGTGTGTGTGAGTGTGTGTGTGTGTATGTGTGTGTATCTCTGTGTCTGTGTGTGTGTGTATGTGTGTGTATCTCTGTATCTCTGTGTGTGTGTGTATGTGTCTCTGTGTGTGTCTCTGTGTGTGTGTGTATATCTCTGTATCTCTGTGTGTGTGTATGTGTCTCTGTGTGTGTCTCTGTGTGTGTGTGTGTGTGTGTATCTCTGTGTCTCTGTGTGTGTGTGTGTGTCTCTGTGTGTGTCTGTGTGTGTGTGTGTGTTTCTTTAAGGACTGAGTCCTGAAATTCTAACCAGCGCGCCGGGAGCGATCCTCTTACAGAACATCCCTCCACCTGCGAGATCGGACACCAAGTTCCACCCTCACTCCCTGCTGGCGTCATCCGGGCGCCCTGGCTGAGCTTCTAACAAAGGTGTGGGGTTGGTCTGGGCCCTCGTGCTCCGGACGAACACCGGTTCTTTTCTCAGAGGGAAAGCCGCCCAACAGGTCTGGCCGGAGTGCGAGGGACAGACGGGCGTGTCACTCCTGCCTGTCCGCTCCGGCTGCAGGGCCTGAAAGAGGAAACGCCATTTCTGGTGTCCGGCAGCGAGCTGGCAAACGTCTGATCGGGGGAGAGCGGTGCTCCCGGGAAAGAAATCATCTCCTGCCTCCTGCTCATTCTCTCCGTTCTTTTACCGGGAGACGGGAGGCCCCGTGTACAAAATTCGGGGTGGGGGGCCTCAGCCCGGCCTGCACCCTCTCTCAAAATCCAGGCCCCCTCGGGGAATATCCAAACCGGCAGTCGGACATCCCTCTCGCAACCCGGGACCACTGGCTCCTAACCGCTCGCCTGCTTGCTGGCCTGACGGCCCCTAACCACTCTGCCTGCCTGACCGCCCCTAACCACTCTGCCTGCCTGCCTGACCGCCCCTAACCACTCTGCCTGCCTGATCGCCCCTAACCACTCTGCCTGCCTGATCTCCCCTAACCACTCTGCCTGCCTGATCTCCCCTAACCACTCTGCCTGCCTGATCTCCCCTAACCACTCTGCCTGCCTGCCTGACCGCCCCTAACCACTCTGCCTCCATCCCTAGTTGCGGGGGGAGGGGGCGTGCAGGAGGCAGCCCATCTCGATTCTCTCTCCTCATGGATATTTCTCTCTCTCTCTCCCTCTCCCTCCGTCTCTGACATCAATTTTTAAAATTTTTTATTTTTCTGAAGATGGATGTGACCAATTAGTAGGTTTACCCAGAGAAGCTGCAATCCACCGCCTGTCTGGAAAAGCACACAGGAGTACACACGTCGCTCTGTCGTCAAAGCCGCAGAACACGCACACAGACAGACACACACACACACACAGACACAGACACACAGACACACAGACACACAGACACACACAGACACACAGACACACACAGATACACACACACAGACACACAGACACACAGACACACAGACACACACACAGAGACAGACACACACAGACACACAGACACACACAGACACACACACACAGAGACACACACAGACACACACACAGACACACAGACACACACACAGACACACAGACACACACAGACACTCACACAGACACACACAGACACACACACGCACACAGACAGACACACACACCACACAGACACACACAGACACACAGACACACACAGACACACATCTTCACGGTCCCCGTCCTCATCCTCCACAGAACCCCGCCCCAGAGCTAATGTTCGAAACGACACCTGCGTGGAGGTTAAACACGCACCCCCCCCCCTGCGTGTGCTGTCCCCACAGCGTCCCCTCCCCACCCCGACGTGTCCTTACAATGTCACAGCCTCACGGGGGCTCGGCCTGTTAACACGCACACATCTATCCCCCCGGGGGGGGAAATGGAAACAGATCGAATAGAATAAATCACACTGCTAATCCGGCCCCCAATCGCTCTCCCTCCACACACACACACACACACGCACACACACACGCACACGCACACGCACACGCACGCCCGGCCTTTCTCCGAGCCGCAGCAGCTGGCCTGAAAGATTTCAAACGCTCCCTCCTCCATCCCACCCCGTCATCTTTTCAGGGAGCGGCTGGCTCCCCCCCCAGCCCCGTGCTGTCGCCGGGACCCCTTTGAGATCCGTGCGCATTTCCATAATCCACGGCTGTGTCCTCGGGCCTCCCCGGGGCGGCCGGCCCCACCTCCCGATCGGGGGCTGACAGGGCCAGTGAGCCCGGAAACAATCCCCAGACAACAAAAGGCCGGGGTGGGCAGGAGGCTGGCTGGGACCATATGTTGGCCAAGTTCAAGGTTTTCGGCTCGCAGGAGGGGGGTGTTTTGAAAGTTCCACCCTGGGCCGAAACAGGTGTGGCTCAGTGGATAGAGCGTCGGTCTGCGGACGGAAGGGTCCCGGGTTCGATTCCCGTCAAGGGCATGGACTTTGGTTGCAGGCACATCCCCAGTGGGGGGTGTGCAGGAGGCAGCTGGTCGATGTTTCTGTCTCATCCATGTTTCTAACTCTCCCTCTCCCTTCCTCTTGTGCAGGAGGCAGCCGATCCATGAGTCCAGTCTCTCCCTCTCTCTCTCTCTCTCTCTCTCTCTCTCCCTCTCTCTCTCTCTCTCTCTCTCCCCCCTTTCCTCTCTGACATCAATAAATAATACATTTTTAGAAAGAGGGACCACTATTTCCAAATGGCATCCTGAGTCAGGAAGGCCCTCATGTTTCTAACTCTCTCACCCTCTCCCTTCCTCTCTGTAAAAAAATCAATTATATACATACCCTGTTTCCCCGAAAATAAGACAGTGTCTTATATTATTTTTTTCTCCCAAAGTTGCGCTAGGTCTTATTTTCAGGGGATGTCTTATTTTCGGGGAAACACGGGAGATTATATATATATATATTTTAAGGATGGGATTCTAACCTGGTCTCCAAAGTCCGCTGGGAATTTCCACAAAACCACGGGATCTGTAAAGAACGGATACACGGCATTAGAGAGAGGCAGACACACACACACACACACACACACACACACACACACACACACACTGTCACAGCCGCCGTCATGAAAATCCCCTGAGCCGGGTCCCAGCGCCTTTGTGAAGACGCCCGGCCTGGCCTGGAATGGCAGCGTGTGTCCCCCTGACCGCCCAGCCGCCAGGCGCAGGCCAGCGCTGGCAGACCCCGCCGGGGGGGGTGAGGTGTGAGAATTCAAACAGAAATGCGGCTCCAGGTATGAGGTCTGATCGGAAGTTCACACCAAGGGGAGTGAGGGTACTGTCTCCTGTCCCATCCATGTCGGCTCAGGGCTACCCCTCGCCACTGGAGCACCGTCTGCTGAACAGACAATCCGTCATCTACGGCTGAAGACTGAAGGGCTGAGGAATAAGGCAAGATGAACAAACAAATGGAGCGTTTAGCCCTGACCGGTGTGGCTCAGTGGATAGAGCGTCGGCCTGCAGACTGGAGGGCCCCTCCCAGGTTCCATTCCGGTCAAGGGCATGTATCTTGGTTGCGGGCACATCCCCAGTGAGGGGTGTGCAGGAGGCAGCTGGTCGGCGAGAATTATTCTCTCTCACCGATGTTCCCAGCTCTCTATCCCTCTCCCTTCCTCTCTGTAAAAAATAAAAAAATAAAAATCAATAAAATGTTTTTTAAAATAAATAAACACTCAGGCGGGTCAAAGCAGCAGGCGCGCGTGCATCCCTCGGACCCGGAAGCGAGGCCCGTTATCCCACAGGGAGGACCTCGGTCCATCACCGGATCGAGTCACTCGGAGCCGACGGCTGTGGAGCCCAAACTCAGCCGGACGGGGCTAATGGGTGAGAATTGGATTGGGAACACCTCGCCGGGAAAGCAATCTCTTTTCCGCGCCCGCCCCGGCAGCCGCGGGGGGTGGCGGGGATCGAACCATCAGCAGCGAGGGCCCGGAGGCCCCGGGAGCCGGGCACCGGAGCGCGCGTTTTGTGTGGTGGTTGCTTTTTACTTTTTGTTTTTAATCTTAGATGAACCGCCAGCAACAGGAAGGCCAGGAGGGGCCACAGATGTTCGATCTCGATTCATCCAGGACAAGGAACGCCCCGCAGAAGGATCCGTGTGCTGACGTTTCCCGGACACCCATCGTGCGGAGCCAGCACAGCCCTGGCCGGTGTGGCCCCGTGGATAGAGCGTCGGCCTGCGGACTGAAGGGTCCCAGGTTCGATTCAGGTCAAGCAATTTATATTTTATAAAAAATTTTTTAAAATATATTTTACTGATAGTTTACAGAGAGGAGGAAAGGAGAGGGACAGAGAGCTAGAAACGTCGATGAGAGAGAAACATCGACCAGCTGCCTCTTGCGCACCCCCCACCGGGGATGTGCCCGCAACCAAGGCCCATGCCCTGGACCGGAATCGAACCCGGGACCCTTCAGTCCGCAGGCCGACGCTCTAGCCACGGAGCCACACCTGTTAGGTTAGGGCCGTGATCGGCCAATTCCTGAGTCCAAAGCCAAACACCAACAGCACCACGACGGACGTGTCTCTGGAGAGCCAGGTTTTTAAAACGTAAACGCCTCCTAACGCCACGTCTTCCACACGGACCCGCCCAGGCCGGGCTGTTCTGTGGAAGAGCCGCCCTCCGGGGGCCACCGGTTCGCCGACCACGGGGCTAGGGCGACGGATATTTTAATTCACAGACCCTGGCTCCCCTGTCCTCGCTTCCCGGGCCCTGCCCCACCCAGCGGCTTCTGCACACGTGCACACATGTGTTCCTCCCCACCACCGCTCAGGCCACACGTTACACGCGTCCAACGCTCACGGGCTGCCACTCGGGGGGCACCCGTCCTCCCGCGGGGTGTCTGCAGCAGACCGAGGCGGAGCGGCTTGTGAAATGACTAATTTCTGGACGCTTCCCCGCCTGCAGAGACACACGCTATCGCTCGCCGCGGAGGGTCCAGATTCAGCGATAAGGAGGAGGAAGTGAGAGAGGAAAGGACCCGATCTGATCTGCCCCGGCCCCGCCAGCTCAGCAGAGCCTGCGGTTCGTCACCAACAGCCTTTAAAAATTATTTTTTTTAAATATATGTTATTGATTTTTTACAGGGAGGGAGGGAGAGGGAGAGAGAGCTAGAAACATCGATGAGAGAGAAACATCCATCAGCCTCCTCCTGCACGCTCCCCACCAGGGATGTGCCCGCAACCAAGGCACATGCCCTTGACCGGAATCGAACCCGGGACCCCTCAGTCCGCAGGCCGGCGCTCTATCCACTGAGCCACACTGCTGAGGGCTAGAACGTATTTCTATTAAAATCTGAAATGCGGGTCTTGGAGATACAGCAACCACCTTTTCTTCGCTTTATTTGCTTTTAATGTGTTTTTAATTGACTTCAGAGAGGAAGGAGGAGGGGGAGAGGAGAGAGTTAGAAACATCCACGATGAGAGAGAATCATCACGGACGGGCTGCCTCCTGCACGCCGCCCCCTATTGGGGATGGAGGCCCCAACCCTGGGCCTGGGCCCTGAGGGGGAATCAGGCACCTCACCCCCAGGTAAAAGGAAGAGGGGGAGGGGGGTCATTCACCCGAAAAACCCACAAGTCACCTTGGGTTCCAGCGGCAAAAATAAAGGGCACGTGACCCACAGAAGCACCTACGGAGACACGTGATAATCCGACCGTTAAAGACACGGCGTTTCCCCACAGAGAATGGATACGGCCTTCCAGAGCAGAGGGCTCGGTGTGGAAGATGAAATGCCTTTTAATGCACAACGCCTCTATAATTACAGCGTGCGTGTGTGTACAATGTGGGGGGGAAACCCTACCTAAACTCTGCAGCCAGCCCTCTCGAAGTAATCATCAACAGATACCGAACGCTGGAATGGGATTTCCTGCAGGACCTTTAATGGGGATCAAGCCTGCACCCCAAGCAGGTGCCTTTGACCAGAATCGAACCTGGGACCTTTCAGCCCATAGGCTGATGCTCCATCCATGGAGCCGAACCAGCTAGGGCAAACATATATATAATTTTTTTTTGAGAGAGAGAGAGAGAGGAAGGGAGAAGAGAGATATAGAAACACCAATGAGAGAGAAACATTGATCAGCGGCCTCCTGCATGTCCCTTAATGGGGATCAAGCCTGCAACCCAGACCTGTGCCCTTGAACAGAATCAAACCCGGGACCCTTCAGTCCACAGGCTGATTGATGCTCTATCCACGGAGCCAAACCAGCCAGGGCAAATGTGTGTGTGTGTGTGTGTGTGTGTGTGTGTGTATATATTTTAATTTGAGCGAGGAAGGGAGAAGGAGAGAGATATAGAAACACCGATGAAGAGAGAGAATCATGGATCAGCTGCCTCCTGCACGCCCCCCACTGGGGATGGAGCCCGCAACGCCGGCCTGTGCCCTGACCGGGTATCGAACCCTGACCTCCTGGTTCCCAGGTCGATGCTCCACCCCGGAGCCAGGCCAGCCGGGCTGAAACGGGGTCTGTCTTTTCCTAGGACACCTGCAGGCGGCGCTCTGAAGGAGCATGTGCCTAGCTCAGCGGTCGGCAAACTCATCCGTCCACAGAGCCCAATATCCACAGCACCACGACGGACACGTCTCCGGAGAGCCACGTTGTTTAAACGTAAACATCTCCGAAGGCCACGTCTTCCACACGGACCGGCCCAGGCCGTGGTGTTCTGTGGAAGAGCCGCTCTCCAGGGGCCCGAGAGCCGCGGTTTGCCGACCAGGTTGCTGTCCGAGGCCAAATATAAGTAAGTCCAGCTGGAGTCCAAGCTTTGCTACATCAAACGAAGGCAGTGCCTCTCACAGCCACCGTCACCCTGGGCCCCGGCGGGCAGGTGGGAGGGAAGGGTGAGTATCAGGGAGCCAGAGAGACTTCTAGAAGGAGCGTGCAACCCCCGCCGAAACCCGGGAACCACATGACACTCACAGATTCTTTTCTTTTTTTTCTCTTTGTTTCCACGCTCGGCGATATGCAAAGTGTCCTAAACCACTTCACTGCGCGTGGGGTTCACCCAGGCTCGGCTTCCTGCATGCCAGGGCTCCCCTGGGCGGGGTGGGCTGTGCGGGTGGGTGCACACGGGTTTCACGGCGGCCTCCCCGGTCGGTGTGGCTCAGTGGTCAGAGCGGCGGCAGCCCCTGCACTGGAGGGTCCCGGGTTCGATTCCGGTCAAGGGCACGTTCCCCGGCTGCAGGTTTCCCAGCTCTGGTTGGGCTGCGTGCGGGAGGCAACCCATCGATGTGTGTCTCTCTCCCATCGGTGTTTCTCTCTGTGTCTCTCCCCATCCCTTCGACCCTCTCTAACCGCCAACGGAGCCCTCACCGGTGTTGCTCAGTGGATAGAGCCTCGGCCTGCAGACTCAAAGGACCCGGGTTCGACTCCGGTCAAGGGCATGGACCTTGGTTGCAGGCACATCCCCAGTGGGGGGCGTGCAGGAGGCAGCTGATGGATGTTTCTCCCTCATCCATGATTCTAACTCTCTCTCCCTCTCCCTTCCTCTCTATTAAAAAATCAATAAAACATTTTTTTTAAAAAAAAAAAGAGAAAGAGAGATCAGCTGGCATGGCTCAGGGGCGGAGCGTCCACCTGTGAACCAGGAGGTCAGGGTTCGATTCCCGGTCAGGGCACAGGCCCTGGGTGCGGGGGTGTGCAGGAGGCCGCCGGTCCATGATTCTCTCTCATCGCTGCTGTCTATCTGTTTGTCTGTCTCTCTCTCTCTCCCTCCTTCCTCTCTGAAATATCAATAAAAACATTTTATACAAAACAAACACCTGCGCCCCATCCAGCTCGCTCTGCAGCCTTCCTCCCGCGATCGGGGCAGCCAGCCGTGAGCTCCTCGGGGCTGGGAGAGGCCAGACCTGCGACTGAGACCGCAGATCAGATGGGATCTGCTCGCCGAGCCGCCCACACACGGAGCCGAGCCGGGCCCCGGCCCCGGGGGCAGGTTTCCTGGCTGCCCTGGCTGCTCCCGCTGCTCCGCCTGCCAGACCCGCCTCTCCCTCCTCCCTCAGTCCCTCTGGAGAGAAACACCCCTTCGGAGCAGCCGTCCCCAAACCCCGAGGAAGCTGGTGGCACAGGGGCAGGGTGGGGGCGAGGTCACTTCCCGCCCATGTCCATGTCCGTGTCTGAAGTCCGGGGACCGAGGGGGGGACATGGGGGTGAGGGTGGGGGCACAGGCAGGTCTGTTCCCAGCCCCAGCGGAGCCCACGGGGCTGGCTGCCCACCCCTGAGCGGTGGGAAGACGGCAAGAGGGACCCCAGCCAGGCGCCCGGCAAGCCAGCGGGCACGGCCCTGGGACCTGAGCGTGGGCACCTCCCTTGTGGGCGGCTGGGACACGAGTGGGGAGGGCACTGCACAGCCAGGGGAGCATCCACATAAAGAGTCCCCGCCAGCCCTGGCCGGTGTGGCTCCGTGGATGGAGCGTCGGCCTGCGGACGGAAGGGTCCCGGGTTCGATTCCGGTCAAGGGCATGGCCTCCTTCAGGGCCCAGGTCGGGCCCCGGGCCACGTGGTTCCTGGGACCCGGGGTGTCGGGGATTCTGGGAAAGAGACTTCCTGTCCGACCACCCATGACCTCCTTTCAGACTTCCTCCTCTGCGGAGTAGCCAGCCTCCTGGGGGGAGGCCTCCTTAGGGCCCAGCGGAGGCTGGGCCTGGGCCCTCACGCTCCCTGATCCACCGGCTGGCTTCTCGGGTCCATTCCTCCATCAGGAGGGCCTGCGGGTCCCTCCAACGTCCAGGGGGGGAGCGTCCGGCCCGCGGGCCAGGCGAGGCCCGAGAAGTCATTTGGTCCGGCCCTGCCAGGGCCTTGGGCCCGCGGTCGGCAAACTGCGGCTCGCGAGCCACCCGCGGCTCTCGGGCCCCCGGAGGGCGGCTCTTCCACAGAACACCACGGCCCGGGCGGGCCCGTGTGGAAGACGTGGCGTCGGAAGACGTTTACGTTTAAAAGCTGTGGCTCTCCAGAGACACGTCCGCCGTGGTGCTGTTGCTATTCGGCTCGGTGGACGGATGAGTTTGCCGACCACTGCCCTAGGGGTGAGTCCCTTAAACGTCGGACCGCCTTAGCTGGTGTGGCGCAGCGGATAGAGCGTCAGCCTGTGGGCTGAAGGGTCCTGGGTTCGATGCCCGGTCAGGGCACAGGCCCGGGTTGCGGGCTCCATCCCCAGTGAGGGGCGAGCATGCGGGAGGCAGCCGGTCCATGATTCTCTCTCATCATGGACGCTTCTCTCTCTCTCTCTCTCTCCCTTCCTCTCTGAAATCTTTAATAAAAATATATATTTTTAAAACACACAAATGCCATGTGCCCACAGGAACAGCCAAAGGACGAGAGGAGGAGAGGAGGCCAATGTGGGAACACGGAACTGGCCGGACCGGTTCCGGGGAGAAGGCCGGGCAGGGGCAGCGGGCGCGGAGCGGGCCGCTCACGTGTCTCCTCCGAAAGGTCACGACCCGCCCGCCTCAGGCCCGGAGCGGGCGGCCCCAGGGCCCCGGGCCCTCCATCGCGGTGGCCTGAGCATGCCCGCCTCCCCCCACCAACGACGGATCGTAAGAGGGCTGTCTTCCCTCTCAGCGTGGACGCTTTAAACTGTGTTTAAAGAAACTGTACGGCCCTGGCTGGTGTGGCTCGGTGGATAGAGCGTCAGCCTGCAGATGGAAGGGTCCCGGGTTCGATTCCGGTCAAGGGCACGGACCTTGGTGGTGGGCACATCCCCAATGGGGGGTGTGCAGGAGGCAGCTGGTCAATGTTTCTCTCTCATCGATGTTTCTGACTCTCTCTCCCTCTCCCCTCCTCTGTAAAAAATCAATAAGATATATATTTTTTTAAAATAAAGAAACTATACAGCCCTCGCTGGTGTGACTCAGTGGGTAGAGCGTCGGCCTTCAAACAGAAGGGTCCTGGGTTCGATTCCGGCCAAGGGCACAGGCCCGGGTTGTGGGCTCGATCCCCAGAGTGGGGCGTGCAGGAGGCAGCCAATCCGTGATTCTCCCTCATCATGGATGTTTCTATCTCTCTCTCTCCCTCTTCCTTCCTCTCTGGAATCAATAAAATATATTTATTTAAAAAAGAGAAACTCTATACCACGTTACGAATGTCTGATGGATATCTGCAGACTCACAGAGATTACACGGTTGTGTGCGTGCCTATAAGCCTAACCAGCGGTCCCGGCCAACAGGAAGGTGGGGGAAGGTGTGCGGAGGGGTTTGGGATGCGAATGGGGGGGTGAGGACAAATATGTGATACCTTAAGCGATAAATAATTTTTTCCTATATCTCATTGATTTTTTTACAGAGAGGTAGGGAGAGAGATAGTTAGAAACATTGACGAGAGACAAACATCCATCAGCCGCCTCCTGCACGCTCCCTACTGGGGATGTGCCCGCAACCAAGGTCCATGCCCTTGACCCGAATCGAACCCAGGACCCTTCAGTCCGCAGGCCGACGCTCTATCCACTGAGCCACACCGGTTTTGGCAATAAAGAAATTTAAAAAAAAAAAAAAGAAATTAAAATGGACAACCATGACAGAAACAGCCACGCCAGCCACGCCCCTGTGGCCACAGCTGGGGCGGGCACCTCTATTTTAAGGTGAGCAGCCCCAGATGGCTTATGAGCATATAATTGCTTTATTTTTTTTTTTTAAATAAAGGCATATATATATATATAAAGGCACATAATTGCTGGCCAGAGCCTGAAGCTGAGCATGACAGCCGCCTTTGTACCAAGAACAGAAGGCTCACCTCCCAGACCCACCCCTGAGCATCGTGTGCGGAGGGCCGAGCAGTGGTCGGCAAACCGCGGCTCCAGAGCCACCGGCGGCTCTCGGGCCCCTGGAGGGCGGCTCTTCCACAGAACACCACGGCCCAGGCGGGTCTGTGTGGAAGACGTTTACGTTTAAAAATTGTGGCTCCCCAAAGACATGTCCGTCCTGGTGCTGTCAGTATTTGGCTCTGTGGACCGATGAGTTTGCCAACCACGGGGCTAGGAAATGACACCGGCCGTCCCCGGGAAAACATGGCACAGGACACGTTGAAAAGAAAAGGGTCAGGAATATAACCCTCACTCTGCCCACCCCCCTCCACACACACACACACACAGGTCAAAGGGTATTCTTATAAGGGTATTTCTTGGATCCCATGATCTCACACATCTAGGGGAAATAATGAACAGCATAAACGGATGGACAAAAACAGACCCAGAGACGGAGAAGCAGCGATCAGACTGTCAAACCTCAGAGGGAAGGCAGGGGAGGGCGGGGGGTCAGGGGGAGAGATCAACCCAAGGACTTGTGTGCGTGCCCATGGGCCTGGCCAGTGGCCACGGACAACAGGGGGGCGGGGGCAACGTGTGGGGAGGGGTTTGGGATGGGAGTGGGGGGATGAGGACAATTATGTGATACCATAATCAATAATATATATATATATAATTTTTTTTTTTTAAGTGGATGGGAGGAGGACGAACAAAAATGACCCTTGCCAATGGCTCTGTCTTTCCGGAAAACTGCATGGGACAGACAGCTGAAACCCTCCCCAGGCCTTTTCCCCCCTCCCACCCTCCCCCACCAGGGCGGCGCCAGCGAGGTCATTCCAGAGGGGACGGGAGTGGCCCCCATGGGGCTGACGGAGAATTCGCGCTGGCGTTGGATCTATGTATTGTTTTTTACAATTTTTTATTATTGCGTTTAGAGAGAGAGAGAGCAAGAGGGAGCCAGAAACATCCATGAGGAGAGAGAATCGTGGACCGGCTGCCTCCCGCCCACCCCACCCTGCGGGTGGAGCCCGCACCCGGGGCTGTGGCCTGACCGGGAACCGAACCCGGACCTCCTGGCTCCTAGGCGGACGCTCAGCCCCGGAGCCCCGCCGGCCGGCGCTCGCCGCTGTTTTAAAAAGGAGCTTCCTTTCCCAAGAGGCACGAAAGGAAGTGAAACGTGAGCACCCACCGGGGACAGCCGCGCTGGGAGCGGTGTCTCTCTCACACCGGGAGACTGAAGCCGCACAGACAACATTCATGGCCCTGACCGGTGCGGCTCAGTGGATGGAGCGTCGGCCTGCAGACCGAAGGGTCCTGGGTTCTATTCCAGGTCAAGGGCATGGACCTTGGTGGCGGGCACATCCCCAGTGGGGGGCGTGCAGGAGGCAGCTGATGGATGATTCTCTCTCATGGATGCTTCTGACTCTCTGTCCCTCCCTCTTCCTCTCTGTGAAAAAAATCAGTAAAATAGATTTTTAAAGAAGGAAAACAGTCACGATTATTACCACCAGCACAGGGCCGAGACCCCGCATCGATTCCATTCCGGGCCTCGCGAGACGGGGGTGCGGGCGGGTCCCACAGGCAGGTGCTCCCGTGTCCACGGCCCTGCCCCGGGGCCGGCCCTGGGACAGACGCCGGCCGCTCAGAGACCGACCGCGCGCACGTACCTTCGCCTTCAGAGGAGGGACATTTCACGTTCACTGCCAGGTCAAAGGTTCTTTCTGGGTTTTCCCTAAAAGAAGAAGGAGGAGAAGAAAAAGAGCGTCGTCATATTCCCATCCCAGGACATGCGTCCGCCTCTCCGTCCGGCCGAGCTTCCCAGGACTCGGAAGAGGGATCCCGCCCGTTCTGGTCTCCGTGGGGCCGGCGAGGGAGGGACCCCAGGCGAGCGGGAATATGTTTTGCTGGTGTTGTTTTCCCAGCAATTAAAAAAATATATATATTTCATTGATTGTTTACAGAGAGGAAGGGAGAGGGAGAGAGAGCTAGAAACGTTGATGAGAGAGAAACTTCGACCAGCTGCCTCTTGCACACCCCCTACCGGGGATGTGCCCACAACCAAGGTACACGTCCTTGACCGGAATCGAACCCGGGACCTTTCAGTCCGCAGGCTGACGCTCTGTCCACTGAGCCACACCGGATTCGGCCCAGCAACTTAAGATAGAGGAACAAGAGCCTGAGATTTGGGGCAAAACACTCCACCTCTGAGCCTGCGTCTTCCCAATGAAGGGCCTCGTTGGCATCTATCTCAGTGTAATTGTGAGGATCGAATACATTAAATTCTGAGGATCGAATAAACAGCCCATTGGAAGCGCCTTATAAAGGATTTAGTGATCTATAACTGAAAAGCATCTTCGGGCCCGGCAGGTGTGGCTCAGCGGTGGAGCGTCAACCTAGGAACCAGGAGGGCAGGGTTCGATTCCCGGTCAGGGCCCAGGCCCAGGCTGTGGGCTCCCTCCCCATGTTTCTCTCTCTCTCTCTCTCTCTCTCTCTCTCTTCCTCTCTGAAATCAATAAAAAATTATATTTTAAATGTATATCTTTAACATATATTCTTTTTTTTTAATGGATAAATTTTATTGATTTTTTTTTTACAGAGAGGAAATAATGGGATAGAGAGTCAGAAACATCGATCAGCTGCCTCCTGCACACCCACCACTGGGGATGTGCCCGCAACCGAAGTCCATGCCCTTGACGGGAATCGAACCCGGGACCCTTCCGTCTGCAGGCCGGCGCTCTATCCACTGAGCCACACCGGTTTTGGCCGCACACACTCCTCTTGACACGTAATTACACGACATGAGACTACACACACAGACGGCCAGGCCTTGCTCTCCGTCCACTATCGGGGGGGGGGGGGGGGGGAGACACACCTGCCTGGGCGCCCCACTACCCGCCAGCAGCCACTCAGACACCCACGTCTGTGCCAGCTTCTCGGGGACCCCCCGAACTCATGGGCTCTGCTTCCCCCCAAAACCAAACTGAGCCGAAACCGGTGTGGCTCCGTGGATAGAGCGTCGGCCTCAGACTGAAGGGTCCCAGGTTCGATTCCGGTCAAGGGCATGGACCTTGGTGGTGGGCACATCCCCGGCGGGGGGCGTGCAGGAGGCAGCTGGTGGATGTTTCTCTCTCATCGGCGTTTCTAGCTCTCTATCCCTCTCCCTTCCTCTCTGTAAAAAATCAATAAAATATATATTTTTTAATTTAAAAAAACAAAACAAAGTGAAACCTAGGGAGAGACTTCTTCTTTCTTTTTCTTTTTATTTTTTTTCAACACAGAGTCCTTTTCTTATCTCTCTGCCGGCAGATAAGAGATGTGAGCCTGACACCACTGTGGCCACGTGACCCGGGGGTTCCCCTCTGCCAGGTCCCCCCCCATCCCACCCCCCACACCCCATCTCACCCCCCCCACCCCATCCCACTCCCCCCACCCCATCCCACCCCACCCCACCCCTTGGCGAGGTGGCTGTAGTGTCCCATCAGACACTGCTCTGCTCCCAAGTACACCTCCTTTTTCTTTCTTTTCTCTCTCTCTTTTCTTTTTTTTAAATATTATCAGGACAGGAATCTAGAAACAGGAAGTGACCGGCCATAGCGATTCCTCCGCCAGCAGATGCACAGTTTTGTCCGTCCTGGGCCCTCCCCGCCTGGCCAGGCGCTGACCCCGGGACTCCTCCCGCACCCTCTCTGGGGAGGCAGAAAGGGGCTCTGCCCATCACCCCTTCCCCTCGCCTCATCCCCCCAGGATGGCTGAGCCCTGCAGAAAGCCTCCCAGGAGCCCGAATGCCCCTGAGTGAGTTCCTGTCCCTGGCTCTGGCCTCTTCTGCCCCTGGTCCCTGCGGTGCCCTTCCCCTCCCGCAGCCTGAAGGCACAGGTCCTTCCTGCTGTTTTAAAGTCTGGGACCCGAGGGGGTGGAGAGGCCGGAACCGGTGTGGCTCAGCGGATAGCGCATCGGCCTGAGGACGGAGGGTCCCGGGTTCGATGCCGGCCAAGGGCATGGACCTGGGTGGCGGGCACATCCCCGGTGGGGGGCGTGCAGGAGGCAGCTGGTCCATGATTCTCTCTCATCGGTGTTTCTAGCTCTCTGTCCCTCTCCCTTCCTCTCTGTGAAACATCAATAAGATATAGATATTTTTAAAAGTGGGGGGTGGAGGGGAGAAATAAGAGAAACAAGGAATTCTTTGCCAAGTAAGTTTAGGGAGAGAGAGAGGAGAGAGAGAGGAGAGAGAGAGAGAGAGAGGAGAGAGAGAGAGAGGAGAGAGAGAGAGAGAGAGAGAGAGAGAGAGAGAGAGAGAAG
>NW_023425577.1:610000-707500 GCF_014108245.1 Pipistrellus kuhlii
GGGGAGGAGCAGCGGGAGCTTGTGGGTTCTGCCAGGCTTCCCGCGTAGCTACCTCTGCTTTCCTGCCTTGGTTTCCCGGGGCCCTGAAGGCAGGGTCGTCACGGTGTCTCCTGGCTGGGGTCGTCCGTCCTCCCCGCAGTCGGGAGTGTGTCTTTGTCTTATTCTGTGAGCGGAGGTCCAACCTGGCAGTTAGAAGCCAGCCTTGCAGAAACCGGTTTAGCTCAGTGGATAGAGCGTCGGTCTGCAAACTCAAAGGTCCCGGGTTCGATTCTGGTCAAGGGCAAGTACCTTGGTTGTGAGCACATCCCCAGTAGGGGGTGTGCAGGAGGCAGCTGATCAATGATTCTCTCTCATCGATGTTTCTAATTCTCTATCCCTTTCTCTTCCCTTCTGTAAAAAATCAATACAATATATTAAAAAATAAAATAAAAAAGCCGGCCCCAGCTGCCTGGGGTTCACACGCTGGCTCTGCCACACACGTACTGCTGTGTGGCCCTGAGCAAGTGTCTTTGCCTCTTGGGGCCTCAGTTTCCTTCCCTGTACAATGGGGTGATGCCCCTATGCTACTGGGCAGCTCGGAGGATGACTCGGCGAAGTAGCTGGCAGATGCTGAGAGCGGTGGCGGGTGCTGTGAGGGGCTGTCGGGGATTCGTGGGAGCGGGGGAGGAGCGGGAGGCCCATCTGGCTTTCCCTGCATCCCTGGTCTCTCTGACCCGGGGACACGGCCCAGGTCGGCGTCTCTCTGACTCCCGCATCTCTCCAGGTGCGTGCGTCTGTGTGCCGGTCCGTGTGCTCGCTCACGCCTTCGGGCTGCACTGACACCTCTCGACCAGCACCGTGTACGTCTTCACCCGCCGGCGGGAGGCGGGGCTGCCCGCCCGGCACCACAGGAACAGGGGCACCCAGTGCCCTCGGGCGGGCGCACAGCTGTTGCAGAGGACGAACGGGGCGGGGTCCGCACCGGGGACGTAGAGCGAGGAGCAGTGGCCCATGCAGAGGCGGTTACGGAGGCGCAGAGGCGTGCACCCCGGCTGGGTGAGCACCTGGGGTCAGAGGTGGGGAGACAGGTCAAGGGTTGTGGAGCCGGAGGCTCGAGTGATGAGAATAACCCCCGACCCACTCCCACCCCACCTTGAGAAGCATGGGTGCCTGGGCTCAAATCCTGACTCTGCCATTGCTTGCTGTGTGACTTGAGGTAAGTTACTCAACCTCTCTGGGCCTCAGTTTCTTCACCTATGAAGTCATCAAAGTTCAACCAGGAAAAAAGAAAAAGAAACTACTCTAGGCCTTTCAACAAAGAGGGTTAACAGAGAGAAAGGCTGGGTAATAGCAGGAAGAGGTGGCAATGCGGGGCCTGGGGGTGGGGGTGGGTATTACACAGAAAGCCTTGAGCCTATCACCCGGCACACAGTCTGTGCTCAATCAATGTCAGTTCTCCCTATGATCCCCTCCAACTGTCAATTCGCCCCGTTCATGGCCCTTCTCTGTTTAAACCAAGCCTGCACTCCCGCCTCTGCCCCCCTCCCCCAGCTCATCTTCCCACCTTTCCCCTCACTCGGACCCAGCGGCCCCACCCTCTTGCTCAGAGTTACAAAGAAATCACCCGTTAAGGCAGAACTTGGTACCCCTGGCTTCAGAGCCTGTGCCGTAAACAACAGGGCATGAATGCCTACAGCCATTACGGAGCACCAACTGAATGCACTGAGGGAGTGCTGCCCACTCCCCTCTCGACCGGGCTCTGAACCAGGTGTGCCAAGCTCTGGCTTGGTACTTAGCAGGCAGGTGCTACTATTACTGCTTGTCATTTGACAAGCAGCTGCTGTGTGTGCCCGCCTCTGCTCTGGAGCTTCCGGATGGGAACAGAGCGTGAGTGAGGCATAAAGAAACCCTGCCCTGGTGGAATAGACATTCTATTGAGGAAGACAGATAAGTGCAATTACAGAATCAATTTCACTTTCTCGGCGATGATGCGTACTACAGCGAGAAATTAAGAGGACAATGGGGTGGGAGGCACTGCATTTTAAAATAGATATATTTTTTTATTGATTTCAGAGAGAAAGGGAGAGAGAAACATCAATGATGAGAGAGAATCATCGATTGGCTGCCTCCTGCACCCCGTACGTACCGGGGATCAAGCCTGCCACCAGGAATGTGCCCTGACTGAGAATCCAACCGTGACTTTCTGGTTCATAGGTGGTTGCTCAACCACTGAGCCACACCAGCTGGGCTGCTGCATTTTTTTTTTTTAGAATTTTTTTAAAAATATATTTTATTGATTTTGTACAGAGAGGAAGAGAGAGAGATAGAGAGCCAGAAACATCGATGAGAGAGTCATCGATCAGCCGCCTCTTGCACACCCCTCACTGTGGATATGCCCGCAACCAAGGTACATGCCCTTGACCGGAATCGAACCCGGGTCCCTTCAGTCCCCAAGCCGACGCTCTATCCATTGAGCCAAACCGGTCTCGGCCGGGCTGCTGCATTTTTAAGTAACGTTTGGGTACACACCTGAAGGAGGTGAGGGGCGGAGCCATAGAATGCCAGGGTGGGGAGGTGCTGGAGGCAGAGGAGCAGAGGAGCGGCAGTGGCGTACACTGTGGTGTGTGGGGAGAGTAAGGAGGCAGGGGTGGCAGGAGTGAAGTGGGCAGGGGGCACGGGGGAACGGGAGGAGGTGAGAGCAGAGAGAGGACAGGCAGAGCAGGGCCTTGTGGGCTGTGGGGGAAACTGGGGCTTTTGCTCCGGGTGAGGCGGGAGCCACACAGGGTTCTGAGTGTAGAAGGGGCATGACCTGTCTCGGAAGCTCACAGGTGCCTCTGGCCATTACATGGGAAAAGAGACGTGGGGGGCAGGGTGGTGATTGCAGAAGCTGGCAGAGGGGCAGCCCCCATTTTCTAAGGGAGGAAACTGAGGATCAGAGACAGGGAAAGGATACAGGGCTTGATGCCCCATCTGGCACCACCGTCGAGCTCTCTGTCAATGCTGAGACCCAGCCCTCTCCTTCTCCCGCCACATACGCACCTGCGTGAAGGGCACAGCCTTACACCTCTCCTGGGCTACCTCCTGCGGGTCCAGCGGGAGAGTCATGGTGCTGGCCTCTTCCCGCTCGCGCTGCAGCCCACCGCTCCCCATGCGCCTGGTTTTCTGCAGGTCCAGGAAGGCCTTCCAGCTGCTGAGCGCAGACGATGGCCCTGGGGAGGCCTGGGCCCCTCGGCCCAGAGGTCGGGTCTGATTTGTGGCAGCCCAGGGCGGGGGGGTGGAACCCTGGGGTCCAGGCCTCCCCAAGCCTGTGGGTAGGCACGCTCCACTGAGCAGGCTCAGAACTGTGGTCAGCTGGCTGAGGAGCATCTGTCTGTCTGTCTGGGACGGGGCTCAGGGTCCGGGGCAGTTGACCCTGCTGTCTGGTGAGTGAAGTCTCTACCCACCAGACCCACTTTTAATGGCCTGTCCCCCTCCCCCCTGGGCAGCCTGGGAGGCGCCTCTGCAAGCTCCAGAGTAAACCCAGACCTGCTGGGTTCCCACCCCTCCCCCAGCATGGCAGGGGACTTAGGGGCTGGGACTGCTGGCATGGGGGCTGGGGCCCCAGGAAAGGCAGGTCTAGAGGGGCTTGGGGCACAATGCCAGGGTCCTCGGGGGCTCTGTACCTGCCTTCAGGCCCCATTCACCCACTTAGCAAAACCAGACTTTGCAGTTAAGCTACTCAGGTTTTGAGCAGTAAGACCTCCCCTAAATGCCCAAACTTTAAAAATGAAAATGAAGCCGAAACCGGTTTGGCTCAGTGGACAGAGCGTTGTCCTGTGGACTGAAGGGTCGCGGGTTCTATTCCGGTCAAGGGCATGTACCTTGGTTGCGGGCACATCCCCAGTAGGGGCTGTGCAAGAGGCAGCTGATCGATGATTCTCTCTCATCGATGTTTCCAATTCTCTATCCCTCTCTCTTCCTCTCTGTAAAAAATCAATAAAATATATATATTTTTAAAAAGCTACTCAGGTTTCAATCACCTTCCAGCTGTGCAACCTTGGTCAAGTCCCTTAACCACTCTGGGCCTCAGCTTCCTCTTCTGAAATGTGAAGGTAATAACCATCCCTACCTGGCAGGGCTGTTCTGAGGACTGAAGGAGTTTAAAATACAATAGAAGCACCATGAGTAAGCTATGATTAACATTATGGCTGTTGGTTTTCCTTTAGCACCTGTTAGGGGCCAAGCACAATTCTGAGCCCTGGGGATACAGGTGGACAAAACCGAAAATGGGCTCTCCCTGCCTTACATTGTGATGCAGAAAACAGGCAATATAAGATAAATAAGATTATTTGAGAGTCGTAAATATTAAGAAGTATTATTAAAAAGGGATGTGCCTTGCCCAGCTGGTGTAGCTCAGTGGTTGAGCATGGACCTATGAATCAGGAGGTCAAGGTTCAATTCCCGGGCAGTCACGGACCACCAGTGGTCGGCTAGACCCAGCTCCATCCTGCTAGGACCTAAGGCCCCAAACTTTGGAGCATCCGTGACCCCTTACTTTCTCTGACCCCACCCCCTTCCTAATATGATATGACAGCCTATCCATGATTTTCTCTCATCATTGATGTTTCTATCTCTCCCTCTCCCTTCCTATTTCTGAGACAATTATATATATATACACAATGTTCTTAAATTAAAAGGGCTGTCCCTTGAAGGGGGAGGGGCTTCTGCCCCAGGGTGGCCAGGGAAGGCCTTCTGAAGAGGTGCCATTTTTGCAGAGCCCTGAGAGGGTGTCACAGGCAAAGCAAACAGCCTGGTGGGGAGTGGAAGCTGGAGTACTTGAAGCACAGAGGAATGGGAGTCCCAGGCCTTGGGGCTCCGAGAGCTCTGGGGGGTCTCGGCAGGGCCCTGGCACCTCTGAGGCCCGCATCTCGCACCCAGGTGAGGCACTGCGGGCTGCGGGGCCGTGGGAAGCAGCAGGGCCGGTCCTTCCCGCGACCCAAGGTGAGCGCAGGAGATGGGGCCGGCTCGCCCTCTGGCGGCAGCTCTTGGGACTGCGGCCCGGCTCTTGGGACTTGCCTCCCTACATCCTGAGCCGTTCCCCAACCAATCCTTTGCTGTCCTCTAGACCAGCGGTCGCCAATCTTGCGACCTCATGGACCACCAGTGGTCGGTAGACCACCGGTTGGCGACCGCTGCGTCTAGACCCAGCTCCATCCTGCTAGGCCCTAAGGCCCCAAACTTTGGAGCATCCTCGACCTCTTACTTTCTCTGATCCCACCCCTCCCTAATATGACAGACAGCAAGTCCTGTCTGCTTCAAAATCTACCCAGGATCCACCCACTTCTCACTCCCTCCTTGGTTCCCCATATGGACACGGCCCCTGTTATCTCCCACCTGGCCCATTACAGTCCCTTCATCCTGGCCCCCCAGGTCCCACCCCCAAAGCCTGTACCCCCACCACAGCTGCCACAGGGTGCCCTAAGTCCAGGCAAGTCCGTCTTCTATTCAGAACCCTCCAGGGCTCCACACCTCACCCGGAGTACCAGCCAAAGTTCTCACTGCAGGGCTCACACTGTCTGCTCTCATAACCTCCCCACCCTCGTCTCTCCTCACTCTCTCCCCCCTCAATCCACACAGGCCTCCTCGCTGTTTTCATAAATCCATAATATTGCATATCTGTACAGAACTGTACAGGCTCTTATAGTTTCGACATGGAAAGAGCCCCACAAAAAATGAAAAGAAAAAAAAAACTTTCAGAAAGGTATATGTTATGCTCTGACCTTTTGCGGGAGAGGGGATAAGACTTTACAGCTACTGTTTACTTGTATTTGAATACTGAAAAAAAAGCAGCAGAATTTTCCTGCTGGAGAAGGACATGAAAACGAGTGGGTAACGGCAGGCGAGGGCTGAGGGCCCCAGTGTCCTGGGCCAGGCGTTGGGCAGCGGGCCCAGCCCTGTCCGGAGAGGCGGGGCCCAGCCAGGCGTGCCTCGTCACCGACCTCCCTGCCAGAGAGAGGGGCCTGGTATTTATATTTAAAAATTAAGATAATAATATTAATGGTGAGAGGGGCGCCGGGCACAGACCTGGCCTCTCCCGGGGCCCAGCACCCACTGGCCTTGTGGCCGGCCAGGCGTCCCCCTGGGGGCCGGGCACCCGTTGCCCGAGGGGCCCCGACCTCTGTAATTTTATATAGAGTTTGAGCTGAAGCTTCGTATATTTAATTTATTTTGTTAAACAAGAAAATGTGCATCCTTTTTCTCTATAAAAAAAAAAAAGAGTGGGTAAGAAGATGGGTTGAGGAGAGGAACTTCACTTTAGAGTTTAAATATTGTTTTAACCATTAAAAGAAACTTTGGCAATCAAGAAACTTAGGCATGCAAGAGGCAACCAATCAATGTGTTTCTCTCACATCAATGTGTTTCCCTCTCTCTTCTACTCTCCCTGAAAATCAATGGAAGAATATCCTTGGGTGATGAGTAACAACAAAAAATAAAAAGAAACTTTGAAAAAGGGAAAGCCCGCCGAAACTGGTTTGGCTGAGTGGATAGAGCGTCGGTCTGCGGACTGAAAGGTCCCGGGTTCGATTCCGGTCAAGGGCATGTACCTTGGTTGCGGGCACATCCCCAGTAGAGGGTGTGCAAGAGGCAGCTGATCGATGATTCTCTCTTATCAATGTTTCTAACTCTCTATCTCTCTCTCTTCCTCTCTGTAAAAAATCAATAAAAATATATTTAAAAGAAAAAGAAAAGAAAAAAGGAAAGCTCAGTTGGTGTGGCTCAGAGGTTGAGCATGGACCTATGACCCAGAAGTGATTCTAGGTTAGGGATTCCCGCTGGTGCACATGCTTGGGTTGATCCCTGGTAGGGGGCATGCAAGAGGCAACTGATCAATGAATCTCTCATCATTGATGTTTCTCTCTCCCTTCCTCTCTGAAATTATATATATTTTTTTAAAGAAAAAAAAAAAAAGCCCTAGCTGGTTGCTCAGTGGTTAGAGTGTTGGCCCATGCACCAAAGGGTCTTGAGTTTGATTCCCACTCAAGGATATAGGTCACATCGATGTTTCTCTGTCCTTGCTCTCTGGGTTCCCTCACTCCTTTTTTTTTTTTTTTTTTTTTTTTTTTAATATTCCCTGTTTCTCTGGAAAAAAAAGACAGTGTCTTATATTAATTTTTGCTCCCAAAGATGCGCTAGGTCTTATTTTCAGGGGATGTCTTATTTTTCCATGAGGAAGAATATGGTACACATTTATTGTTAAATGAAAATAAAGGAAACTTATTACCTGTATACTGTACGGTAGTACGGTAGTTGTCAACACAAACCAGACAAACTGTGAATCCTACAGTATCAAGAATTTACTCATTTATTCAATAACAATCATGTCATTATCTTCTGGAACATCATCATAACAATCCAATTCCTGAACTTCCTGGTGAATTTCTTGTGACTCCATTTCTTTCAGAATCAGTGGACCAAATCTCTCATGTTTAGCCTAGGGGGGGGCCTTATATTCGGGGGGGATGCCTTATATTTCACTCAGAAGGAAACCTGTAAGTAGGTCTTATTTTCGGAGGATGTCTTATTTTCGGGGAAACATGGTAATACTGTCAATAATAAAAAATAAATTTAAAACAAAAGAAACAAAACAGCCGAAACCGGTTTGGCTCAGTGGTAGAGCATCAGTCTGCGGACTGAAAGGTCCCGGGTTCGATTCCGGTCAAGGGCACGTACGTTGGCTGCGGGCACATCCCCAGTAGGGGATGTGCAGGAGGCGGCTGGTCGATGTTTCTCTCTCATCGACGTTTCTGGTTCTCTGTCTCTCTCCCTTCCTCTCTGTAAAAAATCAATAAAATATTTTTAAAAAAAGATTAATAATAAAATTATGTTAAAAAAGAAAAGAAAAGAAACAAAACAAACTTTTTAAATTCTATCTTCCCTTTCCGAAAACAACTGACTGCCACAGTGCCTCCCAGGTCTTGCTTAAGACATGCAGCTGCTCATTACTCAGTGTAACAGCCTTGCTCCAGCTGCAAACGGTAAATGGAAGGGAGACACCAGAAAGCAGGGCTCTGACGAGACAGAAGAGAACCAGCCACTGTCAGAGAGAGGTGTGACGGGCTAGAAGGCCCCGATACACACGAGGGCCAAGAGCAGGGACCACTGCTGTGGTCTTGGACCCACACCGGAAGTGTCTTCTCAATGGCCTACCGCCTTCTCCTGGGTTTCACGCACATGAGGAACGCAATTCTCATCAGACGGCAATTAAGGGCATGCTTTTTTTTTTTTTAACCCTGTAAAGATATTATTTGTAAAACAAGGACAATCATTTTTAATACCTCAAGGATTGGCAAATGTTAACAAAAGACAAACTTACTTCTCCATTTTGGGGATGTTTCTTCTGTTTCTTTCCGTGTGTGTCTATTTTCTCTCAGACTTCGCAGCAATGACAGAGTGGACAGGTAGCATAGAGCTGAGGGTCACTTCTGCGAGTGAGGGTCACGGCGGTGTGTGTGGGTGAGAAAGACGCTTTGACCTAAGGAGGCCTCATTCTCCATTCACTTCCCTGCGAATGGGAAAACTGGTTTAACTGTAGGATATTATTAAATAGAATAAACCAGTTTATAGTATAAACCTAACAGTGCCATTAACTGGCCAAACCTCTCCATTGTCCACTTTACAGGGGTCAGGCTATGTTGCAAAAGAAGCTTGAGGGATCCAGGGCCAAATGTCACCCACAGGGATACCTCCGGGAACTGCGGGCTTGTTCCCCACCTCGGGAGAGACAGATACAGACTCCCGCTGGCCTCTGGGCTGTCCTGGGCACCGTCCTGGGGCCTGAGCACCACGGCAGCACAGGTCCCTTTCCGCCTGGGAAATACCTGGGCCATGGAGGTTGACCTTGTGTTCTACCAGCCACCTGGTCTACCTTGAGGTAGACTTACCAACAGCCCTCTGATGGCCAGTCACAGGGAGGATGGACTCCCTCTGCTCAGTAAGGTGGGCTCCAGTCCACAGGGATCCCCTGGCATCAAGGTGCCACCCGGCCGGAGAGTCATACCCACATCCTGAGAGCAGACGAACCGACGGCTGTGGAGACGGCGAGGCAGTGGAAGCAAGGACTTCCTCCGCTCAGACAAATGGACTCCACGCTACGGAGCCAACCCCAAGAGGGGCGTCCCTACTTGTCTGCCTCCGGACTCAGCCAGCCTTACCTCCGTAGCCCGGGACGGAAAACGCTTCCTACAAGTTTAGTTTCCAACTGTGGAGCTCAGGACCTGCTGCCCTGCCTTCCATGTTCCCAAAAGCCCTGACCCCTTAGGAGGCCCAGGAGAGCAGCCATCCCTTAGAGAGAGTTTCTGTTACATGGAGGGCAGGCTTTCTGAAAGAGAAGGGACAGAGAAATGTGTGGGAAAGAGCGTGTCATCCTGTCCACCAGAGTTGAGATCCTCCATACCTAGTGGCCTCATTGTGTTGACAACCCCTTCAAGGTACAATACCAGCATTTCATATGAACTCAATTTGTGTGAAGTGTAAATAGAGCAATATAGAAATATACAGAACAGTTCCCTTCACATGCAGAATGTTAAACAATACAAACAATGCGACGACTCATCAAGAACTATCCATTTTGCCAAAACCGGTTTGGCTCAGTGGATAGAGCATTGGCCTGCAGAATGAAGGGTCCTGGGTTCGATTCCGGTCAAGGGCATGTGCCTTGGTTGCAGGCACATCCCCAGTGGGGGGTGTGCAGGAGGCAGCTGATTGATGTTTTTCTCTCATCGATGTTTCTAACTCTCTATCCCTCTCCCTTCCTCTATGTAAAAAATCAATAAAATATATTAAAAAAAGAAAAGAAAAAAAAAGAATGGCCTCCAAAGGTGTTATCCTCAGCAATAATGGGAATAAACTATCTTACAAGGGAAGATATCCTCAGAATAAGCTCTCTTACAAGGAAAAGCAGGGCAGAGGTGACGGGACTCAGGATCTTGAGATGGGGAAATCCACTGGAGGTATGCAAGTGGGCCCGAATCGAATCATGCCCTCGGCCTTAAAAAGGGCACAGACTCTCCCAGCCGGTGGTTAGAGAAACAGATGTGAGACAGTTTCTTCTGATCCAAGAGAAAGGCCGCAGAAAGGTCAGAGTACCTTGGGGAGGAACAAGGCGCACCACAAACTGCACGCTCACTCCCTGCTTGGCCATGCTTGACTGAGTGGCGGCAGCAAAGGCGGTCACCCTGCGGTCACCCTACCCGGGTGAGTCCCCCTGAGAAGGTCATGCCCTCCCCTCGGGCCCGATGGAACCACACTGCCTGCTTTCTGGCTCCGGCCTTCCCCGCACGCCTGCTCGCCCCCAGCCCGGAACGCTGGGCCTCCTTTCTCCGCTGCCGAAGGGCGCCCATCCAGATCACCGTCCCCTCTGGGGGCGCTCTGAGCCCCAGCCTTCGGCGGGATTCTGGGTCCCAGCCCGGCTGCGGCGGGATTCTGGGTCGTTTCACCGTTCGTGCTCCGCAGGCTCTGGTCTTGCGGACACGCGGCCTTCCCCACCCTGGTTAACGCCTCGCCCTCCCTCTGCTCCTCCGGAGACGCAGGCCACAGTGCGCTCCAGCCTGGAAGCGGGAAGTGATGCACGTTCTGTGAGCTCTGGGGAGGAAAGGAGGCTGAAGAAAGGAGGGGCAGAGTTGAGGATAAAGCCAGGTCTCCACCCAACCAACCTCCCTCGAACTGTCTGACCTCAGGACCAGATCCTCAGGAAGAGGCTCCCCGAGAAACCACTGGCTTCCGAGGGCGCGGAGGGGTTCGTGTTCAGACGGAGGCGCTCAGTGGCTGTCACTTACCTGAATGGGTGGTACCTGCTCACCGGGGAGACTTTTCTGAAACGTTCTACGAAGTCACGTCACAAAGCATTTTACTGCGATCCTAGATTTTATTTTATTTATTTATTTGTTTGTTTGTTTGTTTATTTATTTATTTTGAGATCCTAGATTTTATTTTATTTTATTTTGCAATCGTAGACTTTAGATAGTTTCAGGAAGCTGTTTTAAAACCACAAACATTAAACCCCAAGGCCTCTAGAACATCAAGACCCCTTGGGCACGAGGCCAAGCAAGATAAGCAGCTTAACCTGAGGAAGAGTCCAACCGAAACCTGCCCGCCGGCCGGGAGCGAAGACGCAGGCTCTCAGCTGACTAGTGTCTAAGGCAGCTCTAAGAATGACAACACAGAACATTTCAACACTGGCGTCCCTGTCCCATGTTTGGGCTCACAGAGTCTCCCATGCTAACGCCATCCGGCTCTGGGGAATTCCACACCATCCATTCCTCCTCTGACGCCGGGAACTCTTTGAATGGTCGTGCTGAAAGCAGAGGCTGGGTGCATGAACGTGCACACTGCCCAAGGCCTGTGGTCCCCGATGCGGTATTCCGGAAGTGTCGAGACCAGGGGACATCGATAGGTGGGCAGTTTTTATGCCTTGCCTTTGGGGTACGTTGTAAGGAGAGTAAACATGACATCATCTCCCTTTAATAACTGTTAGCATTGAATCCATGGTTGGTTTTTTTAAATATTTTTTTTATTAAATTATTATCTGCGTACATATCTTACCCCCCCACCCCCAAACATGAATCCATGTTATAAGCAAAGTCAATCTGCAGAAATACTCATCAAATCAAGGAAGCCAAGCGGATGAAGTCCGGGGAGTCACTGTCATTTTGGCACATCAGCATCAAGCTGGTGAAGGTCCTACTGAGATCCTCCCGGGGCCTCGCTTAGCGCCCAGGCTCTGAAACCTTTAAGAGGAAGCACCCAGCAGGCTCCCGCCCCAGCACCGGCCCTTTTCCCTCCCCCGGGGCCCCTCCCGGCCCGTACCTTTGCCTTTCTCTCTCCTGAGCTGCCAGGGTCCTTCTTTTGCTTCTGTAATTTACTTCCTGAGCCCACATAGCCCTGCTCAGTTCTGAGGCTCATTTCTACCTCTGTAACTTTCTAACCAAACCTTCTCTTATAATGGGGGGGGAAAAAGTCACGCAAATGTCTACCGGTTGAAGACACTTAAGAAGTATGTGTAAAAACCAAAAAACTTCAGCGAGTTTTCTTCCTCAGAAATGCTACGAAGGCCATAATTGTAGTACCTATTATATTGTCTAAAAGCCAATTTCTAAATAGAATATTTTTAGTTTCAGGCTCACCACCCCATATACCATATTACTCCTAAAACTTGTAAGACAGTGACTCTTCTCTATCATACTTTTATTCACTGTATGTAAAGATTTTTTTTTTGCACCTAAATCCTTAATACCATTCCTCAATGGTCATTTTCTTTTCTTAATAATAATAATAATATATATATATATTATTGATTTTTTTACAGAGAGAAAGAGAGAAGGATAGAGAGTTAGAAACATCAATCAGCTGCCTCCTGCACACCTCTGTAATTTGACAGTCTATTCGGTGTCTGCTTCTTTTTTTGTTTGTTTTCTTAGAGAGAGAGAGTGGAAGGGAGGGGGAGAGACAGAAACATCAGTGTCGATTGGTTGCCTCCCACACCTGCCCCGAATGGGGCCGGGGATGGAGCCTGTAACCAAGGCACATGCCTGTGACCGGAGTGGAACCTGGGATCCTTTAGTCTGCAGGCTGACACTCTATCCTACTGGGGATGTGCCCGCAACCAAGGTACATGCCCTTGACCGGATTTGAACCTGGAAATCAGTCCGCTGATGCTCTATCCACTGAGTCAAACCGGTTTCGGCCCCAATTGTCATTTTCTACCCTGTTTCCCCGAAAATAAGACGGTGTCTTATATTAATTTTTGCTCCCAAAGATGCACTAGGTCTTATTTTCAGGGGCTGTCTTATTTTTTCATGAAGAATAATTCGGTACACATTTATTGTTAAATGAAAATAAAGGAAATTTATTACTGTATACGGTACGGTAGTATGGTAGTTGTCAACACAAACCAGACAAACTGTGAATCCTACAGTATCAAGAATTTACTCATTTATTCAATGACAATCATGTCATCATCTTCTGAAACATCATCATCACAATCCAATTCCTGAATTTCCTGGTGAATTTCTTGTGACTCCATTTCTTTCAGAATCAGTGGACCAAATCTCTCATGTTTAGCCTAGGGGGGCCTTGTTTTCGGGGGGATGCCTTATATTTCACTCAGAAGGAAACCTGTAAGTAGGTCTTATTTTCGGGGAAACACAGTATTTTATTGATTTTTTACAGAGAGGAAGAGAGAGGAATAGAGAGTTAGAAACATCAATGAGAGAGAATCATCGATCAGTTGCCTCCTGCACATACCCCTACTGGGGAAGTGCCCGCAACCAAGGTACATGCCCCTGACCGGAATCGAACCTGGGACCTTTCAGTCCACAGGCCGACGCTCTATCCACTGAGCCAAACCGGTTTCGGCCCTCCCTCCCTCTTCTATTGTCTCTAAAAGGCAATGGAAAAAATATCCTTCAGCTGAAACAGGTTTTATATATATATATATATATATATATATATATATATATATATATATATATATATATTAAAAGAAATACATTTTATTTACAGGTCTTGACAAAGACCTTGACCATTCTTTGATTGACAGGTCTCTGACCCCTCCCCTTGAACTAAGACAACCTTTGTGATTGGCTTGACCAATAGAATACAACAAAAATGATGTCATGAGACTTCTAAAATGCCTGCTTTCCAGCCTTGTTCATTTGGGACCCAGCTGCCATGCTGTGCGGAAGCTCTAACTGGCCCATATGAAGAGACCACTGTATAGATATGCCAGCTGACAGCCCACCTGAGGCTCCAGCCAGTGTCAATCATGAGACACGAATGAATGAATATTCCTTCTGATGATTCTGGAGGACTGGCATCTAGACACTCAACTGTGAGAGCTTGTTTGGAGGTTCTAGCAGGGGAGCGCAGCTACTCGTGTACCCTTCACCGGAGACCCGTCCTCTCCCCTTGGGGGAAAGTCGTCCTCTTCGACGAGCGCGCAGCTTCGGGAGGGACGCACCTGGGTCGGTGAGGGAGGAGGGGGACACCCGCCTAGCCAGCCAGATCAGCCGAATCAACCCTGGCGATCAACGGGGTGACAGATGTCGCAGCCAGATCGCCCTCACATCCTAGACACTCAACTTTGAATTCTTCCCAGCTGGGGATACAGACAGCATGGAGCAGAAATAAACCATCCCTGCTGTGCCCTGCCTAAACTCCTGATCCATGTAATTCATGAGCATAATAAAAATGGTTAATTAGGGAAGGTTAACATATAATTGTAATTGGAATACTATTATATACATCCATGTATATATGACAGAAATAAAAGTTTTACCAAACAATACTTACTCTTACTACATATGATACAATCTGCTATTTTTATCCCATTTTTCCATTATATAATCACCATATACCCATGTTCATAGCAGCATTATTCATAATCACCAAAAGAAAGTGGAAGCAGCTCAAATGTACATGAGTGAATGAGTGAACAAAATGTAGTATATATATATATATAATATTATTCACCCTTAAAAAGAAAGGACATTCTGCCGGGACCGGTTTGGCTCAGTGGGTAGAGCGTCGGCCTGCGGACTGAAAGGTCCTGGGTTCAATTCCGGTCAAGGGCATGTACCTTGGTTGCGGGCACATCCCCAGTGTGGGGTGTGCAAGAGGCAGCTGGTCGATGTTTCTCTCTCATCGACATTTCTAACTCTCTGTCCCTCTCAATTCCTCTCTGTGTAAAAAATCAATAAAATATATTTTAAAAAAAGAAAAAGAAAGAAAGGACATTCTGAAACATACTACAATGTGGATAAACTTGAAGATATTATGCCAAGTGCAATAAGCCAGTCAGAGATGAACGAATATTGTGTGATTACACTTATACGAGGTCCCTAGAGGAGTTAAATTCAGAGACTGAAGTAGTATGGTGGGTGTCAGGGGCTAAGGAAAGGGGGAATGGGGAGTCAGTGTTTAATGGGGACAGAGTTTTTGTTTTGTAAGATGACAAAGTCCTGGTGGGAATGCAGACTGGTGCAGCCACTGTAGAAAACAGTATGGGGTTTCCTCAAAAAATTAAAACCGAAGAACTTTTTCTTGGTCAGCCTTCGATTCTTTTCTCCTTATGGAAAATACAAAAGGCAAGAAGAAGTCCCCAAAGAAGTCAGGGGAGCAGCAAACAGCTTCAAAATCCCCTCCCGAACCAACTAAAGAAAAACACAGGGCTGCTGGTGAACCAAGCCAACAAAGAACCTCAGAGATGGAGACCAAACGGAAGAGGTCTAAGAAAGATGACCAAGATTATTGTCCAGAAAAGATGGAACCAGAAAAAAAAAGAGTAAAAACTCACAGGAAGATACCCATTCCTCCGCTGCCCGATCACTTGCCACCAGTTAACCTGGTACATCGAGACGTCGTGAGGGCTTGGTGCCAGCAATTAAAGCTGAGCACCAGTGGCCAGAAATGGGAAACATATGACAGGCTGCGTGAATATGCTTACCCTCATCAAAAGAAGACTCCAGTCAAACCCGAGGAGGCAAAGATATTGTCTTTAGCACAAAGGAAGTTGAAGGTGCAGCAGGGGGAAATGACTCTGGACAGTTTTGCTCTTCCTGAACTGACTGCTTCCCCGAAAGGGGGGGCTGCTTCTGACGGGGATGCAGCTGCTCTCCTGGAGGGAATGGACAATCTTTTCGTGTCAACTTCCACCCCAGATGATGTGTTTGCCTCCTGGAGCAGAATTGCAGCCACTACTGGGAAGACTGGGAGTTTGAAGACTAAGAGGTTGCCACAGGAGGCCACTGGTCTCCAGTGGTGTGTGGTCCATGGACAGAGTCTCCCTGCAGACACAGAGGGTTGGGTTCAGCTGCAGTTTTATGCTGGGCAGGCCTGGGTTCCTGAGAAACCGGGGCAAGTGTGTGCCCTCTTCTTGATACCTTCCCTCAGCTTTCCACCCCCCCACCTGGAGGATAATATGTTGTGCCCAAAATGCGTTCATAGGAATAAGGTGTTATCGAGGAGCTTTCCTTGCGAAGGAAGAGATTACGGCTATGATTGTAATTAAAATGGTAGGAAGGTGACTACAATCAACTCCACGGTGCCTCTGACAGCAATTCGGGGCTGCTCGACATCCTCGGTGCTCCCTGTTTACAGGGCCCAGACAGGTGGGGAGCAGATGTTACTCTTAGACTACCAAAAGTGCCTGCTGCTGCATCTGCTGGGATACAGCTATCATTCATTGCAGTGAAGATGCAAAAGTCACACCATCTGACGATTACCCATCTGAAACAGAAGGGATTCCAGCAGCTCTTTCATGGTGGGAGCCTGAACTGAACTTCTCGAGGGGAGTGGAGAGACAGGTGTGCTCCCTCACTAGACTCCTGCCTTCTGAGTCCTATATATGTAAAGTAACCATCTGCTATGTTTCGGGAATTTAGTTGTATGCAAATTATTGTTAACTAGAAGCCCAGTGCACAAATTTGTCCACGGGTCAGGGCCAATTGGGCTGAGCTGGGCTGGCCAGGGGGAGGAGCTGTTGGTGTTTGGCCAGCCTGCTCTGTCCTCAATGGGGGGGTTAGGGTGGGAGGGGGTCAATTGGGGGCAGGGCTAGTTGGGGCAAGGGTCTGCAGGCAGTTGACCGACCAGCCCCAACCCCTGGTCAAATACCCAGTCAAAGGGACAATTTTCATTTTAACCTTTTATAATATTATATAGGATGTTAACTCAGTAGGATTAAGCCAAAAGGCATGATTTTGTTTTAGTGTAATAAATAATATATACTTAAAAAAAAAAAAAAAAAAAAATTAAAACCCACTTTTAGAAATATACCCCAAGAAATCAGAAACACCAGTCAGAAATATATGCGACCCTATGTTCATAGCAGCACAATCTATAATATTTGGAAACAGCTTAAGTGCCCATCAGCAGATGAGTTGATACAGACCTAGCTGGTTTGGCTCAGTGGATAGTGTCAGCCTGTGGACTGAGGGTCCCAGGTTCGATTCCAGTCAAGGGCACATGCCTGGGTTGTGAGCTTGGTCCCAGAGTGGGGTGTGCAGGAGGCAACCAATCAATGATTCTCTCTCATTGTTGATGTTTTTATCTCTCTCTCCCTCTTCCTTCCTCTCTGAAATATATATATATTTTAAACTGTGGTACAGCTACATAATGGAATACTATGCTGCTATAAAAAAGAAGGAACTCTTACCATTTGCATCAGCATGGATGAACCTGGAGAGCATTATGCTAAGCAAAACAAGCCAGTCAGAGAAAGATAAATATCACGATCTCACTCATTTGTGGAATATAATAAACAACATAAACTGATGAATAATAGATCCAGAAACATAGAAGCATCGAACAGACCATCAAACCTCAGAAGGAAAGCGGGGGGTGGGGGTGGGGGGTGATGGTAAGAGATCAACTTGTTTGCATACATACAAGCCTAACCAATGGGCACAGATAATAGGGGGGTGAGGGCATGTGCTGTGGGTGGGAGTGGCCGGGGAGAGGTCAATGGAGACATACTAGTGTGGAATACTTTAAACAATAAACAATTTAGATTAAAAAAGAAAAAAAGATGACAAAGTCCTGGAGATGTGGTGGTGATTACACAATGATGTGAATGTGCTTAATGCCACTGAGTAATATGCTCAAAAGTGGTTTCGATGGTAAGTTTTGTGTGTATTTTGTCACAATTAAAAATTTTTAATTAAAATATGTTTATAAATTATTCTTACCTTAATTTAAACCTTATTTAATAAATAAGTAAGTGCTGGTTGTAATCTACCTCATTGATTTCCTGAATCAATAATGGGCCCCATGACTCACAATGTGAAAAACAGCTACATAACATGTGTAATAAGTCTACAGGGATCCACATGGAAACATCTGGAAAGTATAAGAGAGAAAAATTGCAAATACTTTCAGGATACCAGTTATGTGCACTGTTTAAAAATATAGATTATACAGTTTTCACAGACTCCAGAGGAGTAGTAAATGCATAAAGGCTGGTCCTGGAAGAATAAACTAATTTCAAAATAATTGTTAATCCTGCCGAAACCGGTTTGGCTCCAGCCTGTGGACTGAAAGGTCCTGAGTTCGATTCCAGTCAAGGGCATGTACCTTGGTTGCGGGCACATCCCCAGTGGGGTGTGTGCAAGAGGCAGCTGATCGATGATTCTCTCTCATTGATGTTTCTAACTCTGTCCCTCTCCCTTCCTCTCTGTAAAAAAATTAATAAAATATATTTTAAAAAATTGTTAATCCTTAAAAGGGCGGGAGGGAAACGGATGCATTTGAAGATGGAGATATTACTGTCATTGGAGGCTTCCATGGGAAAGGCCAAGTTTTTGTTTTGTTTTTTAATATATTTTATTGATTTTTTACAGAGAGGAAGGAAGAGAGATAGAGAGTTAGAAACATCGATGAGAGAGAGTCATCGATCAGCTGCCTCTTGCACACCCCCTACTGGGGATATGCCCGCAACCAAGGTACATGCCCTTGACCGGGATCGAACCCGGGACCCTTCAGTCCCCAAGCCGACGCCCTATCCATTGAGCCAAACCGGTCTCGGCAAGGCCAAGTTTTATAAAAAAAAATTTTTTTAAATGGTCTAAAGTAAGCAAGTCAAAGTATAAATACTTTGATAGGATAGAAGTAGGTTTACAGTTGTGAGTACATAAAACAGAGTTTTCTCTTGTCTTATTTACTTATTTATTTTTCCATTGCTTTTCAGAGAGAGTGGAAGACCGGGAGGGAGGGAGACAGAGATCTATGTGAGACACATTGATTGGTTGCCTACAGAACCATCCTGACCAGGGGCAGGGAGCAGACCACAACCCAGGAATTGACCGGGAATTGAACCCACAAACCCTTTGGTATGCAGGCTGATGCTCTAACCACTGAACACACTGGCCAGGGCTCTTGCATTATTATTTATTAACTAGAGACCCAATGCACAAAATTCGTGCAAGAGTAGGCCTTCCTTCCCCCAGCTGCCAGAGCCAGCCTCCCTCTGGCACCCGGGACCCGGGCTTCCCTCGCAGCGCCAGCTTCGTCCAGAAGGACGTCTAACCTAATTAGCATAACATGCTTCTATTATAGATTCTTATATTATTCTCCATACAAACAACTGTAAATCTACTTTTGTACTTTGCATCACCCTGTATTTATTAAACCTGAGTAATGATATGTCACTGTACTTTTCTGTTCTTATGAAATAATTTATTAACACTGTAAATGATGTATACAGCAACTCTCTAGGATACATAAGAAACAAACAAGTTGAGGAGTGCTCAGATGGGGAAGAGGAAGATGGGGAGCAGGTGGGAGTAAGACTACTTGCTGTTATCCTTTTTGTTGCTTTTTTTCTTTTTTCTTTTTTTGTTGTTGCTTTTATTTTCATTTTTAAATTGTGAAATATAATAACTCTACAGGAAAGTGGGAAACCCGCACACATAGTTACTTACAGCTTAAAAAATAATTATAACTCAGGTATCACTGTAGCCCAGATCAAGAAATAATATGGAATATAGTTCACGGAGAAAGCAAACAGAACAGGTTGCCCAACTCAATGACCTGTTTCAAATCAACCCCCCTCCATGTGACCACCACCTAGATGCCGCCTCAGAATGAAAAGGAATAGTCCTGCCTCCTTGGTTGCATGTGAGGTCTGTGAGACATCTGCATTGCTGGGAGCAGTTGTAATCTCTGCCCTTGCATTCCTGTAGAGTATTCTGTCGGCTGAAACATGTTTAGGTATCCCTTCTATTGCAAATAAATGGGGGTGAAATTACTGAGAATCCATAGGATGGAATCCAGCTTGGGATATATACAGTCCTGCTGTGACCTACAAATATTCTTGTCCAGGCTTCCCGGCTCACTGAACAAACTGCAATTCTCCCTTCCTTTCTTTTCTTCTTTTTGGTAAAAAAAAAATATATATATATATATATATATATATATATATATATATATATATATATATATATAATATATTTACCATTTTAACCATTTTTAAGCGGTATTAAGCACATTAATTCACAATGTTTTGCAACCATCAACACCATCCATCTCCAGAACTTTGTCATCTTCCCAAAATAAAACTCTGTCCCCATTAAACACTAACTCCTCATCCTTCTCCCCAGCCCTGGCACCCATCATAACTCTAACTCCTCATCATAACCTCCTATGAATGAAATAATACAACACATGTCCCTTTGTAACTGGCTTATTTCACTTAGCATCAGGTCTTCCAGGTTCATCCATATTGTAGCATGTCAAAATTCCCTTCCTTTTTAAGGCTAAATTCTCTTTCAAAAATAGTGATTGGGTTCAATCAATATGGCTCAGTAGTTGAGCATCAACCTATGAACCAGGAGGTCAGGTTTGATTCCTGGTCAGGGCACATGCTCTGGTTACAGCCTCAATCCCCAAAAGGGGTGGGCAGGAGGCAGCCAGTCAATGATTCTCTCTCATCACCCATGTTTCTCTCTCTCTTTCCCTCTCCCTTCCTCTCTGAAATCAATAAAAATATATATATTTTTAAATGAACCTTTACCATGGACATAGACAATAGGGTGGTGAAGACCTGAGTTGGGGGGTGGGGGATAGAGGTGGTCAATGGGGTAAAAAAAAGGACATATGTAATACTTTCAACAATGAAGATTTTTTAAAAATAAAATGAGCCTATAAATAAATAAAAAGAAACAAACAAACCATGGTGCTGGAAGAGGTCACCCGTCTTCCAGATGCCTTGGTTCCCTGGGCTGTTCCTTGGGATTCCCTGAATGCACAGCACTGGGGACTGCACAGACCCCTCTCATCAGTCTTAATTGCTCTTACCAAAATTTTCTCAGCCCAGCTGGTGTTGCTCAGTTTTCGAGTCTTGACCTATGGACCAGGTCACCATTGGATTCCCAGTCAGGGCACATGCCAGGCTGCAGCTCCATCTCCAGTGTGTGGGGAAGGGGAGGGAGGGCCTGCAGGAGGCAGCCAATCAATCAGTGATTTTCCCTCTCTCAACATTGATGTCGCGCTCTCTCTCCTATCCTTCCTCTGAAATAAAAACATATTTTAAAAGATTACATAAATAGAATAAAAATTACTTCTGTGGAAATAATTTAAGTTCTACTTTATATACAATTTAAATACCATCTTAATAAGTAATTGCTAAAATAACATTTTTAAAAAATATATATTTTATTGATTTTTTTTTTTACAGAGAGGAAGAGAGAGGGATAGTTAGAAACATCGATCAGCTGCCTCTTGCACACCCCCTAATGGAGCTGTGCCCACAACCAAGGTACAAGCCCTTGACCAGAATTGAACCTGGGACCCTTCAGTCCGCAGGCCGACGCTCTATCCACTGAGCCAAACCGGTTTGGCTAAAATAGCATTTTATTTTATTTTTATTTTTTTATCAGATCCAGCTTTATTAAAATAGCATTTTAAATTAGACTCGAAGATGTATAAAAAATTTTTACACCCGCCTTCCCTCAGGCCCCCTGTGGTCTTGCGCTCAGGCAGCACTGTGGCCAGCCCGCCGGCCGGCGAGGACCCCACACAGCCAAGATGGCGGCGCCCGTGCGGCGCTCCCGCAGCCTGCTCGGGCTGGCGACAGCACTGGGCCCAGGCTTCCGTGCCTACCGGGCGCCTCCGCCCCCGCGCCGCTGGCCTGGGCCCTGGTGGCCAGATCCGGATGATCTGCTGACCCCGCCATGGCAGCTGGGGCCGCGTCACGCGGCCAAGCAGTTCGCGCGGCACGGCGCAGCCTCCGGGGTGGACCCCGGTTCGCTGTGGCCGTCGCAGGAACAGCTACGCGAGCTGGAGGCCGAGGAGAGCGAGTGGTACCCGAGCCTGGCGGCCATGCAGGAGTCATTGCGGGTACAGCAGCTGGCCGAGGAGCAGAAGCGTAAGGCCAGGTGCGTACGTGTGCGGGGCTGCGGGTCCGCGCCCTTAGTGGCCCAATGCGTGAATTGCACCCCAACGGGCCTTTTTCGTGGGGCTTGTGTTGCTGTAGATTTACGTGGTGCAAAGCAGACTTCTGAGTAACTGTTCAGGCGCCTACTGTGTGCAAGGCCTGTCCCAGGTGCGGAGGGCAACACAGCAGGGAACAAAACATTTCAGATAGCAACAGAGCTATTAGGAAGATAAAATTTGGTGAAGAGTGCAGTCGGAGGGCGGCTTTGGTTTGGGACTTACACTTGATGCTTAAGCAAAGATCTGAATGACCACACAAGGAAATGTTCTGGATAGAGGGAACAGCTAAGGCCCTGAGGTAGGAACGTGCTTTCAGGAACAGCCAGGCCGTCATTGGAAAGTGATGAGGTCTGGAATCAACAGCAAAGGTCGGATTCGTAAGTAGGTCTAGACTCAAAGGATTAGATTTAACCAAAGTATGGAGGCAAGACTAGGGGCATGAGGGTTGCACCCCTTTCTGGAGTGCGGAGCCAGCCAAAGCAGGCAAGGTGGAGCGGGCCATTTGTGTTCTCAGTGTTTAATGTTCTTATTTGCACAACAGCTCTGAGAGGAAGGGGGGGGACCACCTCAGTTTTAGAAATGAGGAAACTGAGGCCTGGGAGACGGAGTCACCAGTTCATCACCCAGGCAGTGAACGGTGGATATAGAATGGGAACCTCTCTCCTATCTCTGCCCCACCCCAGCTAAATAACAATCATGAGGCTTTAGTTCCTCCTGCCTCACATTTCTGATCCTTAAAATGGGGCTATAACTGGCACCTACACACTCAGGATTGGATGGAAAGGTCAATCCATTTCTTGTCTTTACTCTTGGCCTATAACTGGGCCTGGCTTACAGTAGTGGTCAGTTATGTCCCCGGGAATGGCAGGCATGGTGTGTGACACAGGTGGTTCACTAGACAGCTCGGTGAAATGTTCATTTGGGGTCTGCTTCTGGGGGTTATTGGGGCTTGGCCCTCTCATGCTCTAGGTTAGGGGTGTTGAACTCAGAGAAGGGGCCAAAATCTAAAATCCAGCCTAAATCGCGGGCCGAATGGTTTACTGAACAGTCATAAACTGTCATTGTGATGGAAACGCAGCGGAGTGCAGTGATGACAGCGCGGTGCGGGCCACATTGCAAGGCCTGGCGGGACGGATTTGGCCCACGGACCTTGTGTTTGACACATGTGCTCTAGGTCATACATAAATTAGTTCATCTCTACTGCCTTTTCACTAGATAATGGCCAAAATAAATCTTCCCAGTTTTTCAACTCCCTGGAGGAGTTAGAAAGCAAGGTGTGGGCAGACTAGCCGAAACCAGTTTGGCTCAGTGGATAGAGCGTCAGCCTGAAAGGTCCCAGGTTCCATTCCCGCGAAGAGCATGTACCCTGGTTGCGGGCACATCCCCAGTGGGGGGTATGCAAGAGGCAGCTGATCGATGTTTCTCACTCATCGGTGTTTCTAACTCTATCCCTCTCTCTTCCTCTCTGTAAAAAAATCAATAATATATATTTTTTTAAAAAACAAACACAAAGATGTGGGCAAACTGGAGGGTGTGATATGGGCAGATGTGTGCTTCTCTGGTTCGGTGTCACTTTCCTCACCTCCCACCTTCCTTCCCCTACAGGGAACAGCTCATTGCAGAGAGCATGGCCAAGATGCCACAGATGATTGAGAACTGGCGGCGGCAGAAGCAGGAGCGCAAGGAGAAGGAGAAGGCAGACAAGGAGCGGCGAGCCCGGCTGCAGGCTGAAGCCCAGGAGCGCCTGGGCTACCACGTGGACCCACGGAGTGCCCGTTTCCAGGAGCTGCTGCAGGACCTGGAGAAGCAGCAGCGCAAACGCCTCAAGGAGGAAAAACAAAGACAGAGGAAGGAGGCAAGAACTGCTGCAATGGCTGCCGCTGCAGACCAGGGCCCACCAGCCTCCGCGGCACCCAGCTCCTGAGCTCTTCCTTCTCAATAAAACCTGCTGCCCAGCAGCCTCGTCTTAGAGAGCTGTGTCCTCTCAGTAAACGCTCCCCTAATATGCGAGGCCAGGGAATCCCCATCCTCCCATCCTTCCCTGGCGCTGCTCCCTGGGGGACTCTAGACCATGTTTCAGGAGAGAACGGGGGATCAATGAGGAAATAATGTAGGAGCAGATGGCAGAGGAGAAGGCTTCTGTTTACCAACATTAATCTCCAGTAATTACGGGGGGGGGAGGGGGGGAGTTTAGCCAAAACAGACTGGTGATGATGGGGGATGGGGGTAGGAACAAGCCCTTTCAAGACCGAGATGGGACTGGGGCCCACTGCAGGGAGGAGGATACACTGGGGGCGCCTATCTGCACAGGCTGACGGGCCTCTGTCCCTTCTTGGCATTCCCCAATTGCCTGTGCCCAACTAACCCCCAGAGTCAGACAAGCTGGAGTGGGAAGCCCCAGCAGGCACAGACCACAGATGGGCTTTTAAAAGTTTATTCACTTCAAAACCTTTAGCAGAGACAGGGTTCTGTTCTGGGGTGGCCTTGACCTCCAGAGCAGCTCTGATGTTACCCCTTCCCCAGGCAGAAGCCTGGCCGCTTCCTCCCAATGAAGTGATGCAGGCTGGAGGCCAAGGCCAGAATGTGCTCACCCCAGATGGGAAGGTTTGGGCCATTCCAACAGAGGATCAAAGTTTGGGGCTCCAGCTTCCCCTCACCCTTTGGGGAATGGGGAAGCAAGCAGCCGCTTCTCCATCTGGCTGCAGGGAGCTGGGACAGAGGCCAAGAGGGGCCCATCTGTCACCCCCGGTCCTGCCAGCTCCTTAGAGCAGGAGCAGGCTGAGCTAAGGCAGGGAATGGGGGGACAGCTGTCTAGCCCAGGTCGTCTCAGGCTAAGATGGGAATAGGAGCCATTTCAGGAGGCTGGGAAGTTGGGTGGTTGTGTGTTTTAAAGATTTTTTTCTTTTTTTCCACTTCTTAAATAAACATGAATATATATATATATATATATATATTTCTTTTATAAAACGTTTGTAGATTTGGGGGTAGGGTGGGGCAGTAGGCAGCCTGGCTTCCTGGCATCACTCATCATCAAAGTTCTGACTCAGGAGGAAGTTGGCAGCCAAGTTCTCGTTTTTTTCACAGGCGAAGTAGGCCTGGATCACCAGGCTCTCTGGGAAGCCCAAGGCCTTCAACTGTGGGAAGATGGGCAGGTATGAGCAGGGGTTGAGGGGACCTGCCCACCAGTAGGGTTGCCCCTCAGCCAGGCCTCTTACCCTCTCTATAGCTTCCTTCTCCTGAGGCGTCACCTGGATGTAGTTCATCTGCGGGGCCTCCTCGCCTATGGCACCCACCTCACCCTCAATGTCAGAGATGTCCGCCAGCTCCCCAGGGGGCTCATTCAGCATCTGGATGAACTGCTCCTGGTGCCGGCTGATTTGCTGTGAGTGACAGAGGGCAGGGGATGACCCAAGGCCGCTGGCCCACCTCCCCAAGTGTATTATCATAGCCCTTGCTTTTCATTCACTAGTAAAGTATGTTGAAGGTCCCTATTCTAGCCAAATAGCAACAGTGGTGAACAGACCCTGCCTGGTGGAGCTGATATTCCAGAGTGGTGGGATAGGCCATAAACAAGCAAGTAAGTGGATAATTATTTACAATGTAAATATTGGGCTTGGCATACAGTAGGGCACACACAGGGCTAGGAAAGACATTTTGGGCCAGGAGAGAAGGGAGTTTCCTCAGGTAGAACGTGTTGCAAGTGCAAAGGCCAAAGTGTGGGGATGCATTTGACAAATCCCAGAAACAAGATCCATTTGGCTAAACTGAAGTACACAAGAAAGAGGAGAGTGAAGAACAGAAAATTAGAGAGAAAAATGGGACCAGACCTGCTTTCTTCTATGGCCTTCTAGTGTAATGGGACACCACAGTGGTGATGGGTAAATCTGTGTACCTTTTAAAATATTAATTCATAAGCCGGGACCGGTTTAGCTCAATGGATAGAGCGTCGGCTTGGGGACTGAAGGGACCCGGGTTCGATTCCAGTCAAGGGCATGTACCTTGGTTGCGGGCATATCCCCAGTAGGGGGTGTGCAAGAGGCAACTGATCGATGACTCTCTCTCATCGATGTTTCTAACTCTCTATCTCTATCCCTTCCTCTCTGTACAAAATCAATAAAATATATTAAAATAAATAAATAAATAAAATATTAATTCATATGGATGTTGCCTATCTGGGGGTTCTGATAAAACTGTCCCAACTTTTATGTACATATGACAATTTTCATTTGAATGAAGAAAGTGCTTTTTCAAGACTATCTCCTAATGGAGAATGGGCTGTGAGGGCTGTGCAGAAACAGGCCTGGCCACCAGGCGGGAGGTGAAGTATCAGCCACAGAGCTAGAGTGCGAGGCTGGACTGACAAGATGTTCTGGAAGTAGAGCAGATATACCAGGTGACAGACAACCCCACCAGGCTGGTCCGTGTGGGGATAGAAAGGGATGGAAAGAGGGTCTGCTCTGAAAACTTAAGACACCTGGAAAACATTTCCATGGAGGCATTAAATCAGCCATGGAAAAGCTGGCATCCAGAGGTCTGGCTGATTACACAGATTTGAGGGTCACCACAGACCGAAGGCCCCAGAAGGATCATGGGGAGGACTGAGTGCAGATAAAGAACAGGTGTGCAGCCTGGGCTCTCCAGCTGCTGGAGGAGGTGAACAGGAGGAACCAGCATAAGACAGAAGTGGGAAGAGCAGCAGCAGACTGGTCCTGAACTGGGAGAGGCAGGCATTCATGGAGGATCCAGAGCCAAGTAGGACCCAGTAGGGTTTCAACTGCAATGAAACCCTACTGACATGACATATATGAAGCACCAGCTGTATGTGCAGCTGAGACACAGAATCACAAGACCCAGAAGACAGAGCACAAGAGCCAGAGCTGGAGGCAGATACTCCACCAGCTGCACGCTGCACCAAGCCTCTGGGGTCTTCTTCTATAACACCCACACCCTCACATGGTGACTGGGAGGATTATACAGAACATAGGTCAAAGGGAGCACCAGGGGACTGCTGTTAGTCCATTTTTCCAAGTATAGAGGGGAATGCCTACAAAGCTACAAAGGTCCCGGACCAGGCTCCTCCTTTCAGGTTTTGGTTCCCATGGGGAGGAGAGGCATTGGCCACACTGGCTCCCTCTGAGCCCCCAGGGCCGCACCTGCAGAAGCTGTGGGTTTTCCTGGCCCAGCTGCTGAAGCAGGGCAGGCAGCAGCGCTGGGTTCTGCTGAATCACCTGCCGCATATTCTGGAACTGGGGCTGGTCCCGCAGGAACTCCAGGGGGTTCTCTCCGGCTGGCAGGAGGGAGGCATGTAGTGAGACCCCAGGCTGGGCTCCCAGAAGCCTTGACAGCAGACACCCCACATGCACACCTCCCAAGTCACTCACCTGGTTCTGTGGCCGGCTGCTCAGACACTTGGCTCTCCTGGACAGAACCATGTTCTGGCTCGGGACTCCCAGGAATTCCCTGTAGGGGTCCTATTTAGTTCTAAAGCACAGAAGACCCGCTGCCTCCCTCCTGCCCGCTCAGCCCTGGCAGGAGACAGGTGAGGCCCACCCATCCACTCATGTCCAGCCTTTTGTAGAAAGCCTTTCCTGGCTGGAACCACAACCCAAAGGCTTTTGGGAGCAGGTTTTGCCTCCCTGACCACCCATCAAGGCACTGAAGCCTCCCCAGGAGGCTGTTCCCCAACCTCACCGTGAGTAGATACTCCACGGCTCGGTGGGGGTTGTTGTAGCTGGCTCTCAGGGCGGCCACGACCCGTTCCCGATCATAGCCCATGGACATGATCTCCGTCAGCATCGTCTCATATTCAGAGCCAGTCACTGTGGAGGGAGCCGTGAGGTCTGGGTCACCAGGGGAAGGGAAGGAGAGCTCCCAGACCCTACTGAACCCACACAAGACCCAACTGATGGCTGGAACACCCAGTCACTTCTGCCCCCAGGGACTGCCCACCCACCTAGCGTGGAGGCTGCGTCATCCTCTCTCCCGCTGCTACCTGAAGAAGGAACAGAGCTGCAAATTCAAGAGAGAGAAATCGGACCCTGGCTTCTGGAGGTCTGCCCACCCCCTGTGTGTGTTATGTGGGCAATGGAATGTGCTGGGAGGACCGGGCCCAAACTGGGGCTGCTGCTCCCTGCCTTACCCTGACACAGACTCCGGGGATGCCGTGGGGACTGATTCCTCCGATGGACTCCTGTCCTCTCTGACGGTAGGTGGGATATGGGACATGCCTGAGGCAGGGGCCAGCGGGAAGGAGGTGGAGGACTCAGGGGCAGCAGTGGTTGAGGCCTCTGGGGGTACTGAGGTGCCTGAGCTGTTTTTGGCCTGTCATACCCAGAAAAAGGGAGCAGGCATCAGTATCCCTATCGAGCCTCAGCATCCAGCCACAGCCAGGCCCCACCCTATTCACAGCTAATCTCTCATGGGCACACAGGCTCTAGCCAGCTCCCCAGCTAAGCCATGTAATCCTCACAACCAGCATATTTCACCCACCTTGGTCACCATGACAACCACAAAGTTCTTCTCATCTATGTGATAGTCCCTGATGGGGACCTCGTCACTCAGGATCTTGCCAGCATAGATGAGTTTCTGTCCAGCCACAGGAAAGGCATCACGACCCTTTTCAGCTTCTATCTTCTCCTTTAGCACCTTCACCTGCAGGAAGGGATGCAGTCATTGCAAACAGCAAGATTCTCTCTTCTCTTCTAGCTTGGGGAGAAGAGGCTGAAAGCCTTGATGACAGAGAAGCTAAGCTTCACAGCCAAGCATGCTCGATTTGAGTTATTTGATCATTCCAATATTCAACAGAGTATTGACAGAACACTTATAATCTGTCAGGTGCTGTTTCAGACACTGAGGCACAGCAGGAAACAAAACGCAAGACCCTGTTCTCATAGAGATGACACTCATGTGGGGAAGAGTTAAAAGCAAGTATGTATTTTAGATGATGAAAAGTGTGGTGAAAAAACAAAACAATTTGGGGGGTTAAAGAGGGTTCCTCATTCCACACTGCAGACAGCCCTCAGTTCTTACTGAGAGTGTAAGTTAATAGGGCTATCATAAATGTATATGTGCCACATTTTTTGAGCCTCACAATAATTATACCCTCATTTCACATTTAAGAAAATGGAGGCACAGAAAGATTAAGTAATTTCTCCCCAAAGTCAAAGAGTTGAGGTTTAAAAAACAAAACAAAACAAAAAAACAACTGTGTTTCCTTTTCTGCAAAAAGTAGATGTCAATGTCTCCTTCATGGGGTAGCTGTGCAAAAAGTGCCGAGTACATACACAGTCCATATGTTTGTTGGGTCCTAAATAACCCTTTTCAGAGCTAAAAAAAAAAAGCAGAATAATGCTTTGACTGTGGGCTCTGACATAAGGCAGAGGTGAATTTGAATCTTACCTAGCTCTGCCATTACTCGCTGTGTGAGACTATGGCCAAGTTCCTTTACTCTAGGTTTCTGGATCTGTAAAGTGAGGAGTCAGGAGTCCCCAAATAACAGGCCTGTTTTGTAGATTTAGTAAGATAATAACAGTAAAAACTCAGCGACTAGCAAAGAACAAACGGCCAATAAACAAGGACCACTGAAACTCGGACCACTTAAAATCATTATCATCATCGCTGCCGTCATCAGTGGGCATCTACTGGCCGCTACTCCCAGATTCGGCCACCAACGTCCAGAGGAGACGCCCGCAAAGCTGAGAACCCAGAGCCCCCGTGTCGGGGAGCGCAGCCCAGCCGGGCATCCGAGCCAGCCTCCCGCGCCCCGCGAGAGCGCTGACATTAGACCCGGAGCCTGGCAGGCGCCCCGGGGGTGGAGCCTGGTCCGGAGACCAGACTGTGAGCGCCGCCCCGGCCACCAGGGGTTGGCGAAGACTATCAGGGGAAGGGGGGCAGAATGGTCCTGGAAAATGAGGCAGGTTGGGAGGAGTGAACTCGGTCCGGACCGCGCCATCCTCCCTGCCCTCCCGCCGGGATCTCTGCCTCCCCGCCCCCATACCACCCTCTGAACCCGTCACTCCCATCCCAGGCTCTAGCCTGGCTCGCACCGTCTCATCAGGCTCCATGCGGATCTTAAAAGTCTGCTGCTGCAGTGTCTTGAGCGTGATGGTGACGGCCATGGCGGGGCCCGAGCGAAGCGGCGGCCCCGGGACCCTCTCACAACATGCAACTCACGCCGCCGCCATCTTAGTGCCCAGCCGCACCGCTAGCCGACCGCTTCCGGGGCAGGTGCTGCGCGCGCAGACAATCAGAGCACGTGACCCCTGCGCGCGCGCGCTCTTCCCCTTCTCATCTCCCCCGCCTCCCCTCCCACCTTGGGCTTTCTTGGGCATGCGTATGAGGCACCCTCGGGCCAGGCATGCGCACACTAATTCTACGCTGCCGAGAGATGGATGTTCCCGGTTAAGCGAGCATGCCTGTCACGTGGCTTCGTGCGAGTGACGCCATGGCCGTTAGCAGTGACGTCATGCAACCACAAAATGGCTCCAGCGTCCCTACTTTCACCCTTGAGTTTGACATTGAACAAAAATGTTCATGAACTTGTTATACTTGTATTTCCCTATTGATAATCATCATTTTTGCACTTTCCAATTTAGTTTTATTCTGGTTTGCCCACCCTGACAGGAACCCTGTCAGGCTCTGAAAATATAACTTAAGACAGGAAAGGTCACCAATTAAACAAGTGAAATTTAAAAAAAGAAAATCATTTTGCTGTGGAAGCAGAGCCATTTTGTGGCCTCATTCATTCATTCCTGAGCTGAATTTTTTGTAATGCCCCTTACTTTAAAATTTGTGGGTCTCCCCCACCCTCTGCTCCTTTCCCAACTACTTTGCCCACCCCACTACCCCTAGTCTGACCCCAGAAGGATTTAAGGAAGATGTTAACTTTCAAGGCCCTGTACATTGAATACAGAAGTCTCTCCATAAACTTGCCAAACCTGGAGGCTTCCCACAGGACTGGGGCTCAGCCCCGGGACACAGGAAGGAAACCTGGAGGCTACCCCACAGAACAAAGATGAAGGGTTGGGTGTTTTGGGGGACTGGACGGACGCAAGGCTGGATTTATCTCCCAGTTTATTACTTCCCTTTGAACCTGCTCTTCTCACGGTTCCCATCCAAGCCTGGAACCAGGCCTTCACCCAACCTTACTCACTGCCCAACTGTAACCAGGTCCTGCAGCTTCTCCCTTTACTATGCAACCTGAGCCTAGAAGCTTCCACAAAGCAGGCCAGGACTTCAGTGGCAGCCTTGTGAACCCCATTACAGCAGGCCTAGGCCAGCCTCAGGAGCCCAGACCCTCCTGTCACCATCTCTGCATCAACTCAACCTCTGCACTCTCCCTTGAAGCCATCTCTCCAAGAAGTTTAAACTCCAGCTTGCCCATTGAGTACCTCCTCCGAACTGTGATTGTAACAGGAATAACTTTTATCACTATCCAATTGCTCTATGTAGTCTTGCTCCATGACAGTAAAAAGTACATAAAATTGTTAATAGAGATGGTATAAGGTAGTGTGTAAGGTGTGGGTTTAAATCCCTTCCCCACCTCTTAGATTCTGTACCGGTCTCATCAAACTGAACTGATACTAGAATAAAAACTCACCAGTTTGGTGCAAGGACTCAGTGAGTTGTGAGTTAATAATACCTGCAGTATCTGTAATGGCACTTAGTCCCCCTTCTCCCCGTGCTCCTTTCCAACTACTTTGTGTGGATAAACGAAGACCCTTGTAGCTTTATGGGACATTCTGCGGTTTTGGTGGCTGAAAAGCTAACCTTATTGAAGTCGCCCACTAAGAAAAGGCCACCCTTCAGTTCCCTGATGTCCGTCTTCTCCCAGAAGGAGACACAGGAGGAAGACACAAAACTTAATTTAATAGAAACTTTGTTTGCAGTTCTTACATTTCTCAGTGTGAGCCGAGCTAGAACCGACTGCCCCACCAAGTGGCCCAGTAATGGAGGCAGGGAAGAAAGGGAGCTGGTGGGGTTATCAGAGCTCAAGCCCAGGAGCCCAAATCTTCCTCAGTGCTGGGGGGTTGAGGGATCCATCCTCTTCTCCTGCCCCCCTCTGGGCTCCACACCCCACATGCCCCAAGGTTGGAAGGGGAACTAAGGGATCTAAATGGGGAAAGGGGACAGAAGAAGGCAAAGATGTCAAAAAAGATGGGGGCCGACAGAGAATCAGAGACAAAACACCAATAAAAAAAAGGGGGAAGGCGGGAACAATACCAAAATCTACCCCAAATTGGAACCCGCCTGGAAAAAAGGAAAGTTCTCCAGTCTCATAGAGACATTATTTGGCGCGGCCAGCTCTGTGACGGGAGCGCTCAGGCCTCAGTCCAGCCCTGGAAGCGATGGTGTGGCCCCTACAGCTCATCCTTGGCCTGGCCAGCAGCATCTTCCTCCTCATCTTCATCCTTATCATCCTCATCCTCATCATCTTCATCTTTGTCCTCATCGTCGTCTTTGTCTGCCTCCTCCTCTTCCTTGCGCTTCTTGTCCTCCTCTTCCTCCTTCAGTCTCTGCTCCTCATCTTGCTTGTCTTTCATTTGCTTTTCTGCTGCCTGTAGGCAGACAACAAACTCAAGGTCTGGCCCCCCACCTGCCTGCCCCACCTACCCCTCAACCCAGGAATGGACACTTGTCCCACCTTTGTGACTCCCCACGTCTCCTTGCCAAACTCTTCGGCATACGCTTCATCATTGGTGATGAGGAAGTTGTCAAAGATGGTACCAGACTTGACCTGGGGAGGATGATGGATGGAAGGATGGTCAGAGTGGGGATACTCCGTGGCCCTGGTCTCAGGTTCAATAACCACTGCACATTCTCACAGCCTAACATTGTGATTAAAAAAAACAAGCTGACTGGCTTCAAAACCTATATGACCTTGGACTGGTGAATTCTCCGAATTTTAGCATCTTCATCTATATAATGGGGTCTCACTCACTTCTGCATATATTTTTCTAGTACCTACCATGTCTCAGCTTCTAGGCACAGGAGTACATCACTGAACAAAAAGAAAAAATGTGGTCCCTCTGAAGCTAATTTTTTAATGGGACTGTCTGTAACCACTTTTTAGGTCATTGGGGCAGTTAATGAGTTGGTTTAGACAAAGTTTCTTGAAGAAGTGCCCAGCACAAAGTATACAGAACCTCAAAGAGGTTCGTGTGTGGGAGGGAGGGAGAGGGGAGGTCCTGTGATATGACCAGGAAATTCTTCAGAAAAAGCACCACTTTAGGCTCATACCTGCCTAGGGATGAGTCCCACCCTCGTCCCTTTCCTCCTGGGTGATTCTGAGCACTTGCGGTCCCCTAGGGATCCTCCTGTTCCCTCCGCATCGCACCTGCCAAAGGTCCAGGCCCAGAACAGCGAAGTTTTCATAAGCATAGATACTGCTATCAGGAGAATACTCGGGGTTGTCGATCTCTGGATGAATCCAAGTGCCCTTGTAATCTGGGTTGTCAATCTGCCGGGGCTTCCACTCGCCCTGCGGAAGGAGAAGGAATCGAAGGTGAGTGAAAGTCAGTGTGCTCCCCACTATGTACCCGCTCTGCTATGCTAGGAGCCCCAGGACTACCTTGTATTCCGGGTTCTGAATCACTGGTGGTTCCCACTCTCCATCCATCTCTTCATCCCAGTCCTCAGGCTTCTTAGCATCAGGGTCAGGGATGTGCTCGGGCTTGTCCCAGTCCTAAGAGTACACGAGGAGGTCAAAGCCATCCCAGCTCTCCACCACCCCTCTATGGTGGGAAGCCCCTGCCCAGGCACCAACCTCAGGTTTGGAGTCTGTAGGGTCATCAATCTTGGCCCGCTCATCCCAGTCTTCAGGCTTTGAAGCATCGGGATCCTTTATCTTCTTGGGTGGCAGGAAGTCCCAATCATCCTCCAGAGAGCCAGACTCCACCTGGCTATTGTCAATTTTTACCTCGTAGGTGTTATCGGGCCGTACAATCAGCGTATATAGATGTGTGAATTCATCGTCCTGAAGAAGGCAGGAAATGAGTGGCCCTGCCCACTGGACTGGCCTATGAGCCTACCCCAGGCAGCCATTTGATACCACCCCTAGGCACACCTTGCAACGGATGTCCTTGTTGATGAGCACGTTCTTGCCCTTGTAGTTGAAGATAACATGAACCTTCTTGGTCCCAGGGCCACAGATGTCAGGGCCTAGGTGAGAAGCAGGTCCAGTTAAGGATTGGAGGTGGCTCACCATTGCCAGGCCTCCCACCCCTCTTTACAGAAGGAAAGCTTGACTCTTAAACTCAGATTTATTAAGACTCAAAATATTCAGACCTTGACTATCTCTAAAAGACAATGAATGGAGTACTGAAGGAAAAAAGAAAAAGAAAAAAAAAGCACCCTAACCGGTTTGGCTCAGTGGTTAGAGCAGTCAGCCTCAGGGCAGAAGGGTCCCAGGTTCGATTCCAGTCAAGGGCGTGTACCTTGGTTACTGGCACATCCCCAGAGGGGGATGTGCAGGAAGCAGCTGAGCGATGTTTCTAACTATACCTCTCCCTTCCTCTCTGTAAAAAAAAATTAATAAAATATATTTTTTTAAAAACAAAAACAAAAAATCACTCTCTAGAACTCAGTATTCTCACTTGTAAAACTGGAAAACATCTACATAAGATCTCACAAATTAACAGCCTTAGATCAACAATAGCAATGCAACAATTTGCTGCTGTGACTAACCCCTCAGTTTCCTCTTCAAAAAAAAAAAAAAAAAAAAAAAAAAAGCCTGCCAATGTATTTCCTAGGCTCTCAGGACTACTTTTCACCGCTACAAGGAAGCCATGGATGGGTTTGTCTCCCTCTACTCAGAGGTCAGCAATAGGGCGGGGCCCCTCACCGAACATGATGTTGTATTCCGAGTCTCCATGCATGTCCGTCTGGTCCAAAGTATCTGGAAATAGCTTCACATAGCCGCCCCCGCAGTCGATGTTCTGCTCGTGTTTCACAGTAAACTGCACCACCAGCGTCTGGTCCTTGTTGCTGAAAGGCTCAAATCTGGCAGACAAGGCGTAAAAGCGGGCATCCTGGCTCGTCTGCAGCCCTAGCAGAGGACAGTAGTGAGGTCACGGCTGGCCCCAATCCCCAGGGACCCTAAGAATCAAAGACTCAGACAGCCATTCCCCTTCCTCTGCCTGCCCTGCTCCTGGGGATGCCCTGGCCGTCAGCGACCAGGGCTTCCTCCGGGAGGTCCTCCCACATCTCGGCTCCCAGCTCCAGGCTCTTACCTTTATCCTTTTCCAGGTCGCCATAGAACTTGCCGGCACTGAGGACGAATTTGCCAAAATCCGACTTGTGTTTGGATTCGGTCCAGCGGTCGGTCCACCCGTCTACAGCATCAGAGGGGCAGGTCAGTGTGCCTGTGCCGATTCCTCCCCGCCCCCCAGCCCTCTCCGCGGCCGCCCGAACAGATCTACAAGCTGCTGCTGCAGACGAGGGAGGAAATCCCCGGAGTGCCCGACCCCAACCTCCAGTCTGACACCTCCTGCAGCCTAAGGTATCTTCGGGCGAACGCTAACTCCCGCCGCGGGAGGCCGTTGCGCCCTCCACGCTCCCCAGGGACGCGGAAAAGAAGTGTCGCCTGCGGCCCTGGCCCCCGAGGCCGCCGTGTGGGCCCTCGGAGCGGTCACTACAGGCGACAACGCAGATCCGGGCTGGGGGGCCGGTCGCGTCGTCGGAGCGGCCTCGAGGCGGGGCCAGGCGTTACCTCCGTCCAAAAACTGCTCCTTGAAGTAGACGGCGGGTTCGGCAGCGACCAGGCCGAGGAGGCCGAGCAGCAGCGGCACAGGTAGCAGCATGGCGGGCCGAGGGGGCGGCGGCGCAAAGCGGGCCCTTTAAGTCACCTCTCGGAAAGCAGCTCTGCAGCAGGGACAGGCGCTGCCGCTGGCCGTGCGTTTTTATACACGACCGCCCTTCAAACCAACATGGCCCTACCTCTTAGCCCGCCCCTCGCGCCTTCTCATTGGCTCGCAGCCGCTGTTCTGACTTCCCATTGGGCTTCCCTCAGTTCAGCACGTTAGGCTGTGCCTCGGAACGCTGGGTTCCCAGATGGCCGATTTCTATTGGCCGCACCACTGGCCAATGAGGGTCGACCACGCGTTGTGGGGGACACCCACCGGTGGGGTAGGGGCCTCCAGCCCCTCCGGCCGGGTCATGTGACCAGACTTTGGTCCAACCCCGCCCTCGCTCGCGCGCTCAGCTCTGGATCCGGGCGTTTAAAGAACCGGCGCGAGAGCGCCGGTGTCATCCCGCAGGATTAGGACCCCGCTCCAGCCTTCCCTCCTCCCATCCCCTCTGCAGGGAGGTGTGAGCAAGGTTTCCTATCCTTGCATTTCGAGAACACCCCATACGAGGCGCCGTTTCTCTCTGCCTCGGTCCCTCTCCCACCGCCCCTAATTGCTCCACCCCCGGATGAAGCAGAGGGCACCAAGGGCTTGGGCTCTGGGTCTTCACACTTGACCCCGGCGCCACAGTCCTGCAGAGAGAATTCTAGCTCTCCCCTCTGTGCGGTCCCTAGCGCCTGGCTTCCTGGATGACTGCTGCCGCGTGACCTGGGGCAAGCCGCTTAGCCTCTCCAAAGTCACAGGAGCTCCTGAGAGGCCAGGAAGAGCGACCCTGGGCAGCGGCTGCCCAGGAGAAATGCTTTCAAAGCCTTTAGGATATCCTGGGACAGGGAAGGAAGCCCAGAAGGCTCCAAGATGTGACTGTAGGCTGTGATTGCTAGGGCCCGGTAAGGTGGTTACCCTAACTGCAGCCTGCCTCTCCTTTACTACCCCGCCTCCTCCCCCCCCCAACCCCCATGCCCTCTTCATCCCCAGTAAATGAAAAGGGTCGCTGCTTTGTGGTTTTCCACAAACGGCCTGGCTTTTGCAATTAAACGGCCAAAGATGGGAGAGCAGGGGGTTCCGTTGGAGAGGAAGAAAGTAGACAGATGGTAAGGAAGATAAGATCTCGGGGAGAGAGGCAGGACTCCTGAGTCCAGAGTCTTCTGATGCAGATGACTGACCGTGTGGAACAGCAGCTGCCTGCCTCTAGTCTTCAGGAAGGAGGAGGGCCCGGGGTTTTCCAAACTCTGAGCAAAAAGGCCCTGGATCTGGGAACTTGGGAGTGAACTGAGGAATGGGGGAAGCTGGGGAATCCTGGCAACAGGGCAGGGCTGGGGAGCTTTCCCACTAGTGGTGGGAATTCAGAAAAGGGAGGAATGAGGGGTTTTGGAAAAGTTGGGATTCTGCCCTGTCCCCCCGCTCCCCAGGCTGTATGGTCCAACCTGGCCCCCTTAGAAGGAGTCCCACGTCTGGGGTGATCACTCCAGGCCTGCCACTGACCCTCCTGTCTTCCCTCCCTTCCACTAAGTGCCAGAGGTTTGGTGTTTCCTGTCTGAGGGTAGATTCTGTGCCAACTTATTCACCATTCCCCGGTGTCCACTGCAGCCCCTGGCACAGAGCAGACTTTAAAACAAAAACAAAAAAAAAAAAAAAAAACCCTCTTGATCTGTGGTAGAAGGAAGGACTCTTGAGGATTTTTTGTTTTTTTTTGTAATGGGAAAAGTGCTTTGAAGGGACTTTGAGGAATGTATTCTGATTTTTTAAAAAAATATATATTTTATTGATTTTTTACAGAGGGGAAGAGAGAGGGATAGAGAGTTAGAAACATCGATGAGAGAGAATCATCAATCAGCTGCCTCTTGCACACCCCCTACTGGGGATGTGCCTGCAACCAAGGTACATGCCCTTGACCAGAATCGAACCCAGGACCTTTCAGTCTGCAGGCCTACGCTCTATCCATTGAGCCAAACCGGTTTCGGTTGATTTTTTTTTTTTTTTTTAATCAGGACTTCACTAGAGGGTCATGATTGGGGGAGTATTAGTAACCCCATTTTCTAGGTTCAAATAACAATTGTGATGGTTAAGGGAGTAAAGGCATACAGTTTAGAATAGTGCCTGTCACACAATCCATACTCAATTTAGTATTAACAAATACTGCATACATGTGTAGGCACTATTTCACAACTCTCTCAACAGGCTGGGTTCATATTATCTCCATCCAGATGAGGAAACTGAAACAGAAAGATTAAGACATTTGACTGAGTGGCATAAATGGCAGACCTGGGATTACAATGTACTTGTTTCTAGTAGTCTTCACTGACCTTATGAGACTGTTGACCATTTGAAATGTGGCTAGTCTGAACTGAAATGTAAATGTAAAATATACATCACATTTTCAAGTCTTGCCAAAACCGGTTTGGCTCAGTGGATAGAATGTCAGCCTGTGGACGGAAAGGTCCCACAACCAATGTATCGATACATGCCCTTGACTAATCGAACCTGGGGCCTTTCAGTCCCCAGGCCGATGCTCTATCCACTGAGTCAAACCGGTTTTGGCCACAAATGTAATTTAAAATGTTCTAGTAGCAACGTTAAAAACAAAATGGGTGCCCAGATTGGTTTGGCTCAGTGAATAGAGCATTGGCCTGCAAACTGAAGGGTCCTGGGTTCTATTCCGGTCAAGGGCATGTACCTTGGTTGCAGGCACATCCCCAGTAGTGAGTGTGCAGGAGGCAGCTGATCGATGCTTCTCTCTCATCGATGTTTCTAACTCTCTATTTTCATTCCTCTCTGTAAAAGGTCAATAAAATATATATATTTTTAAAACATTTTCAAGGCTTAGTTTGGAAAAAAGAATATAAAACATTTCATTAGAAATGTTATAAAGTGTTGCCCTAGTCAGTGGTCAGCAAACTCATTAGTCAACAGAGCCAAATATCAACAGTACAACGATTAAAATTTCTTTTAAGAGCCAAATTTTTTTATTTTTTAAATATATTTTATTGATTTTTTACAAGAGGAAGAGAGAGAGACAGAGAGTTAGAAACAAAAATGAGAGAGAATCATCGATCAGCTGCCTCTTGCATATCCCCTACTGGGGATATGCCCACTTCCAAGGTACATGCCCTTGACCGGAATCGAACCTGGGACCTTTCAGTCTGCTGGCCAGTGCTCTATCCACTGAGCCAAAGTGGTTTCAGCAAGAGCCAAATTTTTTAAACTTAAACTTCTTCTGATGCCACTTCTTCAAAATAGACTCCCCCAGGCTGTGGTTTTTGTGGAAGAGCCACACTTAAAGGGCCAAAGAACTCTCGAGTTGCAGTTTGCCGATTACGGCCCTAGCTGGTTCGACTCAATGGATAGGGTCAGCCTGCAGACTGAAGGGTCCCAGGTTTGATTCTGGTCAAGGGCATGGACCTCAGTTGCAGGCTCCTCCCTGGCCTGGGCCCTGGTTGGGGCTCCTGTAGGAGGTAACCAATCAATGTGTTTCTCTCACATCTTTCTTTCTTTTCTCACTGTCTTTCACTCTCTTTTCCACTATCTAAAATTAAATGGAAAAATACCCTCAGGTGAGGATTAACAAATAAATAAAATAAAGAAATATTATAAAATATTTAAGTAACAAATGGACATATCAGATTTGGTTAGTTCTTCACATTAATTTCACCCACTTTTAAAAATATATATTTTATTGATCTTTTACAGAGAGGAAGGCAGATAGAGAGTTAGAAACATAGATCAGCTGCCTCCTGCACACTCACTACTGGGGATGTGCCTGCAACCAAGGTACATGCCCTTGACCAGAATCAAACCTGGGACCTTTCAATCCGCAGGCCAACGCTCTATCCACTGAGCCAAACTGGTCTTAGCTAGAACATTTTAAAAGTATATTTTATTTATTTATTTTTTACAGAGAAGGGAGAGAGCTAGAAACGTTGATGAGAGAGAAACATGCCCTTGACCAGAATCAAACCTGGGACCTTTCAGTCCACAGACCAAACCAGTTTCAGCACGGCTAGAACATTCTAAATTACATTTGTGGCCGAAACCGGCTGGCTGAAAGGTCCCAGGTTCCATTAGTCAAGGGAATGCGCATTGGTTGCGGGCACATCCCTGGTAGCGGTGTGCAGGAGGCAGCTGGCTGATGTTTCTCTCTCATCAATGTTTCTAGTTCTCTATTCCTCTCCCTCCCTCTCTGTGAAGAATTAATAAAATATATTTAAAAATATAATAATAGCCGAAACCGGTTTGGCTCAGTGGATAGAGTGTTGATCTGTGGACTGAAAGGTCCCAGGTTCTATTTCAGTCAAGGGCACGTACATTGGTTGCGGGCACATCCCCAATAGGGAGTGTGCAGGAGGCAGCTGGTCGATGTTTCTCTCTCATTGATGTTTCTAGCTCTCTATCCCTCTCCCTTCCTCTCTGTAAGAAAATCAATAAAATATATTTAAATATATATATATAATAATAAATTACATTTGTGCTTTACATTACATATCTATAGGCCAGCACTTATTTAGACCACGCATTATTGCCCTGGCATTGATCTCCTCAGAACATAGAGTAGGGAGTTGGATGGGATTTGGGTGATTACAATTTCTGATTCCATCCCTACCAGCTCCTTATAAACCATGCACAAATCATAGTACCCTCTGAGACTCGGTTTTCACATCGGCAAAATGGGGATTGTACCAATATCTACATTAAAAAAAGTTTTGGGGAAAATGAAATAACACACCTGAAGCACTTAACGCTGGGCTGGGCACACAGGTGGATGTCCAGGTAGCTGCTATAACTGTAACTTGGACTATATTATTAGGTGGGTCCCTCTCCCCTCTTTAAATGGGGATGGTCCTTACTCAGCCTCTCTTTGAAAATGTTAGAGTAGTTGATATCAGCAGAATGATCAGCTCTGGAGCCCACCACCCACAGTTCTTCTACAGGGAAAGAGAATCCCAGAAGGATTAAGGGCTCCAAGGCCGAGAGAAGGAGGAAGTCCAAGGTCATGCAGCCTGCTGCAGGTGGGGCTGGATAAAACTTAAACAACGCTGTGACTCTGCCGTTTAGGTCAATAAGTTTGACCTCTCCAGTCAAGCAGGCACCACAAGTCCAGTTCGAGCGGAGGTAAAGATTGAGAGGGGGGGAGGAAAGACTGAGTCCACTCTTTGAGGTTCAATTGACACACTCAAGATGGCAACTCCATGAGCCCTAGAGGACGACCAGCCACCCTCAAGATGGCGGCACACGCTCCAGCGCCGGTTCCGGTTCCGGTGGTTCCGCTTCCGGTGTTTCCAGCCCGGGAGCCGGGACACGCTGTGCGCGCAGGGAATAATCATGGCGGATGGTCCGGTGGCAGAAGCGCTGCTGCGGCGGCTGGAGGCGGGCGATGGCGGCCTGGACAGCGCGGAGCTGGCGGCCGAGCTGGGCGTGGAGCACCAAGCCGTGGTGGGCGCCGTGAAGAGCCTGCAGGCGCTGGGCGAGGTGAGCCGGGCCTCCACACTTTGGCCCCTGGAGACCCCGTACCAGGAGGACCCTGGTACCTCCAGGCCAAATGCCCTCAGACCTAAGTGTCCAACTCCGGGTGCGCAGGCGGGGAGTCAGGAACGAATAAGGGCTCAGACGCACCGACGTGCCTCTTGCAGAAAACGTCCTTTGAGGAGATAAGCAGCCTTGGGACTGGAAGGTGGGGGGGGGGGGGGGTGGGGGGATTACTATGGTGGAGAAGGAAGACGGGATCACGGAGACTGCGATCTCATGGGGGAGGTACTCTCGGATTAGAGTGCTGGAGGAATCACAGGGAACCCAGAGACAACAGCCGGCCCAGCCTTGGGAGTCAGGGAGAGCATCCCAGAGGAAGTGACCGCAGAGTTGGGTCTCTGCCTTGAGGAGGAAAACCATGGCACTTGAGGATCAATTGAGGGGAGGGAGGAAGAGAGACAACAGAGCCAGAATTTGCAAGGTCATGTAGGTCTCTCACAGGGTACTGGAGAGCCATAACAGGAGCTGGAGCTAGTCCACAGGGTGTGGCCCTCATCACTCTTGGGAACAAATGACAGGGGCAAGATCTAAGATGAGGGGATGAGGGCAGAGGCTGGCACATCCCCAGACTAGAGGGCCTGGTGTCTGGCTGTAGGGAGGCAGCTGGAAGAAGAGGTGGTTAGGGAGAGGCAAGGGGAGCACAAAGGAAGCCCAGTCTTCTGATTTGGATAAGTGAAGGGTAATGGAGTCACCAGGGGAGGCCCACGGGCCACCCAGGAGGCTGGATCCAGGAGGGGAGGACATAGATGAGAGGTCTGGGCTGTTCATTCATCAAGCTTACCTCCTGTGCCCCACTCTGGTCTCAACTTATTTACCATTCAGTCCTTGCCATGATCATAGGATGAGGGTAGTGTTATTATCCCCATTTTGCAGACGTGACTACTCCTAAGTACTGAGCAATAACTCAGTGTCACTAGAAGAGACAGGCAAATCTGTATTTGAAAGTAGGTGGTGTTAACATTAAAAAAACAAACAAACAAAAAAACCCACCATTGAAACCTGTAGTGAATTTTTGTGAGTTTATTTGAGCCAAACTGAAATAATGTCAGGAAGCAGGACCTCAACGAATTGAGATAATGGTCCAGAGAATGGCGGGTTATATCTGTACTTATACATTGTAATCAAAGGAAAGGGATGTTGGTGGGTTACATGAACTCCATTGGGCATAGATTATAGAATAATAAGTGAAATGATAGACATAGGCTTCTTTTAATTACATAGACGGATATGGGATAGTTTAACATAATTAACAGTTGGGGATTAACTTAGTAACAATGAGGGCATGTTCTGTGCCATTCGTTGTGCCCTGAGGGGGTCAGGGGGGAAAAAAGGGAAGCTACAAGTTACCCAGACTTTTCACAGATATGTTATCTTAGTAAAGATCTAAGTTGATCTTTGTCAGGGAAAATACTGCCTAGGGCCTGGCCGAAACCCGTCTGGCTCTGTGGACTGAAGGGTCCCAGGTTTGATTCTGGTCAAGGGCATGTACATTGGTTGCGGGCACATCCCCAATGGAGGGTGTGCAAGAGGCAGCTGGTCGATGTTTCTCTCTCATCCACGTTTCTAACTCTCCCTCTCCCTCCTCTCTGTAAAAAATCAACAAAATATATTTAAAAAAAGAAAAGAAAATACTGCCTAGGATATGACTACCCACCATAACCTGTTTATAGTTAAATATTTAATTTTCATTTAATTTTCAGACCATCTTTTGTGGTTATTTTAGGTCTCTGGGTTTGCAAGATTGCCATGCAGGCCTCCCCTGAGCTTGTCAGGTTAGCATGTGGCCCCTTTTGTCCACAGTCCACAGTGGTCAGGCTGCAGAGCCCAAGGTTGTCAGTTCCGAGAAGGGATTGAAGCTATGTATGGTGTGTGGGGTGATAGTATCTTGACTGGTGAAATTGACAATCCTCTGACATAGATCCCACCACACCTTGCTCTCAAGGATAAGAAAACTTGTCAGGGAGGCTGAGCACCTTTCCCAAGGTCAGAGCTGGGAATTAGAATAAAGGGGGAACTAGGAGGACCTGTGGGCCCCACCCAGCCTTACCACAACAGAGCTTCAAGTTCCTGTGTGTGATGTTGACCTCCGGGCTCTTTCTGTGACACGTTAGGCATTGAGATGCAAATGTGAAGGCAAATCAGTTCACCTGAGTTCTTTAAAATCTTCCCCAAGTTAAAAAATACATTTTTCTTTCCAGCTTCAAAAGTGACAATTTGTCTTCTGCCAGCCAGGTAACACCCTTAGTACTTTACCTCACCGTGGGAGGTATGAACAGTATTTCTTGTGTCCCTGTGTCATAGAAGGGAGACTGAGGCTCAGCAAGGGTTAAATCACTTGGCTGGGAAGTGGTGCAACTGGGCTGTGAAGCCAGCTTTAGGGGCTGTGCTTTGATCTTGGCTTCAGGGCTGTGGCAACAGGTGCCCAGCTCTGAGCCTTGTCCCTACCTGTGCCTCCTTTCTCCTGCAGATCATCGAGGCCGAGCTACGCTCCACCAAGCACTGGGAGCTTACTTCAGAGGGCCAGGAGATTGACCGGGAGGGCAGCCATGAGGCCCGGGTGTTTCACAGTGTCCCTCCAGAGGGCCTGCCCCAGAGTGAGCTCATGGTAGGGTCCGGGGAGTGGGTGGTAGGGCTTAGGGAGGTGAGGGGGTGAAGGTGGCCCTTGTGCCCCCCTCACTGTAGCCTTGCTCCCTCAGCGACTGCCCAGCGGCAAAGTGGGCTTCAGCAAGGCCATGTCCAACAAGTGGATCCGGGTGGACAAGAGTGCTGCTGATGGGCCCCGGGTGTTCCGCGCGGTGAGTCCTTGTGGGCAGGCAGGTGGGCCTCTGGTCCTCACAGCCCTTCATAACCGTTGTCCCCTCATCGTGGCAGGTGGACAGCGTGGAGGATGAGGTGCAGCGGCGGCTCCAGCTTGTCCGGAGCGGACAGGCTGAGAAGCTGGGCGAGAAAGAAAGGAGTGAACTCAAGAAGAGGAAACTGCTGACCGAAGTGTGAGTGGCTGCTACCTTCAGTCTCAGACCCATGTCACCTGTGTGGCCTGGAGTGGGAGAAGGGAAAGGAGAGCTGTTCTGGACTCACTGGGCCGAGGTCCTGTAAGTCCCTCCCAGCCCCTCTTCACACTGTGGTCGTGAAGCAGACAGGCCGGGTTCATGCCGCCTAGGGCTATGGCACATGCTGTGCCCGCTGCCAAGAATGTCCTTCCTGCTGATCTTCAAGGCACGTTCCAGCATCCAACTTCTGTTCATGTGTCACCTTAGAAGGGCCACCTTTTCTCCCTGCGATTCCCACAAAAGCCACTCGCCTAGTCTGTCTCTTTTTCCCTGTTTATTTCTCTCACAGTCTGAACCCTGCCTGAAATTAACTGACGGCTGGGACCTGGACAGCCGGGTCCTCTGCTCTCCCAGGCCTGCATCCCTTTTGATTAGACACTGAATGGAGGTGGACTGCCCAATGCAGGTCCTGGCTCTGCCACTTTCTTTGACCTTCGCCAAGTCACCTGATCTTTCTAGGACTCAAGCTTTTTCATCTGTAAAAATGGCCCCTTTTCACAAGATTGTGAGGTGACTTCAGTGGAACAGAGCTGGCATAGGATAACTTTAGTAACCTGAACTCTTAGTGCCTTGAATGGGCTCTGGCACACCGTGTGTTAAGTGTTTGGTTAGTGAATAAGTGAATGAACTAAGGACATAGGTGGGGGGCAAATAAAAGGATTTTTAGGTGACAGTAAATATCAGGAAGAAAATAAAGCAGAGTGACTTGGTGGGTGGTGTTGGGGTCAGCATCATATGGGAGATCAACAGAAGCTTTTTAGAACTTGACAGTGATTCATATCCCCTTCCCTCCTCTGGCCATAGGACCCTGAAGACCTACTGGGTGAGCAAAGGCAGTGCCTTCAGCACCAGCATCTCTAAGCAGGAAGCAGAGCTGACCCCAGAGATGATCTCCAAGTAGGGGCAGCCCCAGGGTCAAGGGTCAGTGGGGTGTAGGGGTGGGCAGTCTCCATCAGGCCCATGTACCCTGCATCCCCACCCACAGTGGCTCCTGGCGGGACCGGCCCTTCAAGTCCTACAATTTCTCAGCCCGTGGCGTCCTCCCAGACAGTGGCCACCTACACCCCTTGCTGAAAGTCCGCACCCAGTTCCGGCAGATCTTCCTGGAGATGGGGTGAGCAAGGAGCCAGAGGTGGGGCCGGGCCAGCCGCCTCAGGGCAGGTAGTCAGGCCACATCTCCCGCCAGGTTCACCGAGATGCCTACCGACAACTTCATCGAGAGCTCCTTCTGGAACTTCGATGCACTCTTCCAGCCCCAGCAGCACCCAGCACGAGACCAGCATGACACCTTCTTCCTGAAAGGTGAATGGGCCCCAGTGTGCCATCAGAGGCGTGGGCCTGGGTAGAGCCTTTGGGGTGGTGTACCATTTTACAGAATAAATTCCGTCCTCAGCATGGCCAGCAAGGCTTGTGCGAGCCGGTCATGTCAACTTCTGTGGCCTCCTCCCGCTGGCCCTCTTGACCACCTCTGGGCATTTGCCTTGCTGTGCCTTCTGCTGAGAACTGCTTTCTCCTGGATCTTTATGCTGGATCTCATGTATCATCACCTCAGAGTCCATCCTGACGTGCCTTTTCCCCCCTGTGTTCTAAAAGTCCTTCACCTTAATCTTCAACCTTGTTCCCATTCATTTCTTTCCTTAACGATTCTTAGTAATATGAAATTGAATGACTTCCACAGTGGTTGTTGTCTTCCCCATCAGGAGGAGGTTAAGAATTTACACATTCCCGAAACAAATGGTTACTGAGCTCCTCTGTGCCAAGGCCTCTTATAAACACCTGGGTCACAGCCATAATTGGAACAGAAGTCCTTGGCCTGGTAATCTGCATCCTGATGGGGGAGACATATATTAGTCCTGAATAAGCTATAAGTTCAGTAATGCAAGATGGTAGTTAATGCAAAGGGAGGAAATGGTATGGGGAAGGGGCTTTCAATTTTTAAAAAGTCTTTGCTGCCCTAGCCCAGTGGCTCAGTTGTTTAGAGTGATGTCCCATTACACCAAGGTTACAGGTTCAATCCCTGGTCAAGACACATCCATAAAGCAACCAGTGAATGCATAAATAAGTAGAAACAAATTGATGTTCCTCCCTCCACCCTTCCTTTCCCCAAATCAAAATTTTTTAATCCTCACCTGAGGATATTTTTCCATTGGTTTTAGAGAGAGGGAAAGACAGAGGAAACATTGATGTGAGAGAAGCACATTGATTGTTTGATTCCTGCACACCCCCTGACCAGGCCCTGGACCTGGGATGAACCTGGAACTGAGATATGAGCTCTTGACCAGAATTGAGCCTAGGACCAGGACCCTTCAGTCCACAGGCCAATGCTCTGTCCACTGAGCCAAACCAGCTAGAGTTGAAATAAATTTTTAAAAAATATATAGCTCTTGCCAAAACCGGTTTGGCTTAGTGGATAAAGCTTCAGCCTGCGGACTGAAAGGTCCCGGGTTCAATTCCAGTCAAGGGCATGTACCTTGGTTGCGGGCACATCCCCAGTAAGGGGTGTGCAGGAGGCAGCTGATCAATGTTTCTCTCTCATCGATGTTTCTGACTATCCCTCTCCCTTCCTCTCTGTAAGAAATCAATAAAATATATATATATATATATGTTTAAAAAGATACACACACACACCTATGGTCCATGTTTCTCAGTGATTAGAGTGTTGACCAGTGCACCAAAGGGTTGCAAATTTGATCCCTGGTCATGGTCGGGGTCAGGCGCAAGTGGGAGGCCACCAGTGTGTCTGTCTATCCCACCCGCCCCTCTTTAAAAATCAATAGAAATATTTCCTCAGGTGAGAATTCAATATAAATAAATACATATATGTACTAGAGGCCCAGTGCATGAATTTTGTTTGGGGGTAGGGGGATGTCCCTCAGCCTGGCCTGTGTCCTTGGGGATGTCTAACTGGCCTAAACTGGCAGTCAGGATGCTGCATGCACCAGTGACCATACTTTTCATACAGGTGAAGCATCTTGCTGTTGTATGGGCAGCTGCATTTTTTTTGCCCTGATTATAAAAAGTAGTATATAACATGATCTTTCTGAGGCAGTAGTACCATTTTTCCCATCTTGTGCATGGAAAAACTGAAGCAGAGAGAAGTTAAGTAATTGGCTTTGTCGCACAGTTATAAGTATAAAATCAGGGCTGACCACAAATGTCCATGCATGCTTTACTGCATCATCCTGTTTTTTCAGTGTTAGAGTAGCCTTGCCAGGTTTTAATTTTTTAATCTAAGAGACTTCCCAATATATAGGGCAGGGTCCCCAGGCCTGGCCAGCAATCAGGGTTGGTCTGTGGGGCAATCAGCTTCCCGTACCCTCCCCCCCCCCCCCCCCACCACCCTATTGGCACCTGCCTTGGCTGGTGGCCTGGTGCCCCTGCTGGCTGGCCCTGCTTCCCTACCCCCACTGGTAGCCTCCCTATTAGGGGCAGATGCTCAACGCAGGAGCTGCCGCGCCCCCCCCCCCCCAACATATTGGTGGTCAGTGCACATCATAGCAGCTGCTAGTTCTGCCATTTGGTTGATTTGCATATTAGAGTTTTATTATATAGGATGTCTTTGTTTAAGCAAAGACCAACGAGGTGAGGGAGGGAACTCTATCTGGAGAAAGGACATTCCAGGCAGAGGGAATAGCCAATACAAAGGCCCTGAGGTTCAAATGAGCCAGGTGTGCTTACAGATCAGCTGGGAGGCTCTGTGACTAAAGGAAGTGATGAATTAGGAGTGGGTGGATGAGAACAGGGAGTTGATTGGGAACCACAGAGAGGACTTTGACTTTTTCTCCCATTGGAATGGGAACTGGAAGTTTCTGGGCAGAGATGGATGTGACTTGGCTTAGGTGTTCTCAGATGCTCTCTGGCTGCAGTGACGGGTGAGGGCGGAAGCTACAACTGTCACTGTGTCCTCTGTGCTGTGGCCGTTTGAGAAATGCTTTTTGACTGACCAGACGATGCTCTGTCCTTCCCAGATCCAGCCGAGGCCCTGCAGCTCCCTATGGACTACGTCCATCGAGTCAAGCGGATCCACTCCCACGGTGGCTACGGCTCACAAGGGTGAGGCAGGACCAGGACTTTGGGGTGTTGGGGAAAGGGAGTTGGGAGCCCGAGGGCATCAGTATGGACTTCGGATTTCCTCCTGAAGGTACAAGTACAATTGGAAGCTGGAGGAGGCCCGGAAAAACCTGCTGCGTACACACACCACGGCAGCCAGTGCCCGTGCCCTCTACCGCCTGGCCCAGAAGGTGCAGCTGGGCCTGGGCAGCGTGGGGACAGAGAGGGGACTGTCATTCTGGCCTTCTGACACATGACTTGGCCTGCCTGTCATCTCCAGAAACCCTTCACACCAGCCAAGTACTTCTCCATCGACCGTGTGTTCCGGAATGAAACGCTGGATGCCACTCACCTGGCCGAGTTCCACCAGATCGAGGGTGTTGTGGCTGACCATGGCCTCACCTTGGGCCACCTCATGGGTGTCCTTCGGGAGTTTTTCACCAAGCTAGGTGAGCAGGCAGACCAGGGCAGGTGGTGGGGGGTGGAGGTGGGGCCGCAGGAGGATGTCTGGGTCACCAGCCTTGCTTTCCACCCAGGTATCACCCAGTTGCGCTTTAAGCCAGCCTACAACCCCTACACCGAACCCAGCATGGAGGTCTTCAGCTACCACCAAGGTCAGAGTGGGACCTGGTGCTGTGGCAGGGAGGGAGGTCTGAGGCTTCCCCCTCTTAGCCCCGGTCCCCTCACTGCCAAGCCCACATCCTGCCTCCCAAGCTCACTGCCAGGCCCAACATCACCCACATGAGTTGCTCATCCTTCTCCTGCTCTCACAGGCTTGAAGAAATGGGTGGAAGTCGGGAACTCTGGGGTCTTCCGGCCCGAAATGCTGCTGCCCATGGGGCTCCCCGAGAAGGTGTCAGTCATTGCCTGGGGCCTCTCCTTGGAGCGGTGAGTGCCTAAACCACCTAGCACGCGTTTGGCTGCTTTGTTTAGGGGACTTTCCAGGCGTGGAGTCCTGTAGATCTTCAGCACCATCCATTTGTTCATTGACCAACTTTAGTGAGCACCTGCGGTGTGCTCTGTTCTGTGCACACACCCCTGCTTCTGTGAAGTTAAGATCCTAGTGAAGTGAGAAGAATGACTCATATTTAATAAATAATGCCTTGAGTGTGCCTGCAGGAAGGGCTGAGGAGAGGAGGTGGTCAGGGAAGGGCTCACAGAGGAGGTGGCATCTCGCAGACTGGTGGTGGATGACCTGGGAGGATATCTGGAGAGGGCGTTCCAGGCAGAGGGAATTGCCAGTGCAAAGGCCATGAGGTGCCTGCTGTGTCTAGAGGGAGAAAGTGAGGGGTAGAGAAGTGGCTGATAGGGCAGATTGTGCAGGGCCTTATGGGCTATGGGAAGACTTGGGCTTCCATTCTGAGGAAAGTGGGAGCCCTCAGAGAAGTTCTGATCAGAGAACAGGACCTGGCCTAGTGTTAAAACATGTCCCCTCTTTCCCTCAAGCCCAACGATGATCAAATACAACATCAACAATATCCGTGAGCTGGTAGGCCACAAGGTGAACCTGCAGATGGTGTACAACAGCCCCTTATGCCGCCTGGATGTCGAACAAGGGTCCCCACAGACACAGGAGACAAGATGACATGGGCCGCCCTGGACAGGCCACCCTCCTGAGCCCTTGCTGCCCAGCCCTTGTATCCCTGGCCAGTGGACCCCTTTGTATTTATGAGGCCTCTGTGAGGCCATCTCCCTGTTCCTGGTATCTCCTCTTCCCCACCCACCCCAGGGTTCCGAGGGCAGGGGAGCAGGTAACCCGTTTGTTCTGATGGGCGGGCCCTAGGGAGCCTGCAGGTGGCTGCTGGCTAATAAAGTGGGCAGGTAGCTTCATCTGGTGCCTTTCCTTAGGAGTGGTGGGTCCTATTGGCTCTCCCCAGCTCCAAGTGTGGCTTGATGGGAGGAAATTTGGGTGCTAGTGTGAGGGGTGTTGGATTGGGGACCATGGATTCTCAGGGCCTCCTGGTCAGCTTCAGCCAGTCCTCCCTGTAAAGATGAGCTCTTTCAAACACTGATCAGTTCCTGGTGCCAGGCCCTCTTCCAGGTGAAAGAAACCCCTTATCCCTTGGGACAGACTTGGGAGGGCAAGCAAGCTAAACTTTTAAAAGCTGTCCCGATCCTACCCCCCTTATTCCCCCCCCCCCCAAAATGTATATATAAAAAGATTTACTACTACAATATTTTATTTTATTTTTTAAAATACATTTTATTGATTTTTGTACAGAGAGGAAGGGAGAGAGATAGAGAGTTAGAAACATCAATGAGAGAGAGTCATTGATCAGCTGCCTCTTGCACACCCCCTACTGGGGATATGCCCGCAACCAAGGTACATGCCCTTGACCGGAATCGAACCTGGGGCCCTTCAGTCCCCAAGCCGACGCTCTATCCATTGAGCCAAACCGGTCCCGGCTGAGCCAAACCGGTCCCGGCTGAGCCAAACCGGTCCCGCAACTACTACAATATTTTATAACAATAGAAGGTAGCTGGAAATCCTACATGGTAACATAGACAATATGATACACAACCCCAGGTGGAGGAGGCAAGAGAGAATGTGGCAGAAGCTGTCAGTTTAGACTAGGGGTGTCGAACTCAATCAGAGAAGGGGCCAAAATCTAAAATCCAGCCTAAATCACGGGCCGAATGGTTTACTGAACAGTCATAAACTGTCATTGTGATGGAAACGCAGCGGAGTGCAGTGATGACAGCGAGGTGCGGGCCACATTGCAAGGCCTGGCGGGACGGATTTGGCTCGCGGGCCTTGTGTTTGACACATGTGGTTTAGACCAAGAGCCTTTCAGTGGACTGGATCTGCTGCTGCAGCTGGGAGCCTTTCATGGTGACAAAACGTGATGACAGGCCTGGAGACCCTGCAGGCCCGCCCCAGTGCCTGCTTGGAGCACACAATCACATAGGGCACATTCTTGTCTTCACACAGCAGCAGGAGGTGCAAGATCTCCAGGGGCTCTGCTCTGCAGCCATGACAATGGACTCAGATGCCTCTGTTAAGGGTTTTGGTGGCCTCATTGGCTCCTTTGTGAAGCTCCTTGTAGTCACATGACTGCTGGATGAGGTCCAATAGTGTTTTGGTGAGGTGGGCCTCTGCGAGAGGTTAGGCCTTGGGATTTAATTGGCCTGTCAGCTGCGGTCCACCTCTCACCTCTCACCTCTCACCTGCGGTCCACGGTCTCACCTCTCAACACGTGCTCCCCACGTACTTCAGAGAAGGAGTGCTCCATTCCCCCTTTTTAAATACTTTTTTTTTTTTTTTTTAAGAATAGTTTATTGACCTTTCAGAAAGAGAAACATCGATGCAAGAATGCAACATCTGCCGAGATTGGTTTGGCTCAGTGGATAGAGCGTCGGCCTGCGGTCTGAAAGGTCCCAGGTTCGATTCCAGTCAAAGGGCATGTACCTTGATTGCAGGCACATCCCCAGTAGGGGTGGTGCAAGAGGCAGCTGATCGATGAGTCTCTCTCGTCGATGTTTCTAACTCTCTATCCCTCTCTCTTCCTCTCTGTAAAAAAGTCAATAAAAAATATATTTTAAAAAAGAATGTAACATCCATCAGCATATATACCCCTACTGGGGATTGAGCATGAAGCCTGGGCATATGCCATTGACCAGGAATTAACCTGGCAACTTCCTGGGGCATGGGCCAATGTCCAACCAACTGAGCCACATTGGTCAGGGCTTGAAGACTTTTTGGACCGATTTTAGGTTCATAGCAAAATTGAGTGGAAGGTACAGAGATTTCCTATGTACCTCCCGCCCCCACAACCTACACAGCCTCCCTCACTATCAACACCCCCATTAGAGTGCTTTTGTTACAACTGATGAACCTACCTTGACAAATCATGTGAATGAATGGACAACGGTGCATTCTGTGTTGTACATTGTGTGGGTTTGGACAAATGGATGATGACATGTATCTATCCTAATGGTATTTTCACTATCCTGAAAGTTGTCTGCTCCCCACCTGTCCATCCCTCCAGCACTGCCCTCCCCCACAAAGAAAAAACAAAACACACCCTGCTTCTTTTAAATTCTCATAAGCATGTCAAATGAGCCTAAAATAGATGAATAGGATACAGCTTTGTGAGCCCATTGCTTCCAATGATGAGTGAGTGCTTGAGATCTTACACTTCAGCTTCATCTGTATGTTTCTATAGAAAAATTTAAAAGCAAATTTCAGCTGCCGGGTTGCTCACCCCATTTTGTGCACTTTTGAAAACGTGGACAAGCCCTAGCCAGGTAATTCCGTTGGTTAGTGTCTGCCGAACCCACCAAGGTTACACGTTCCATTTTTGGTCAGGATCAACCAATGAATGCATAAGTAAGTGGAGCAACAAGCCCATGTCTCTATCCCCCTCCTCTAAAATCAATAATAATAATTTAAAAAAAAGGTGTGGACAGTTTCTTGGATGGTCACAAGCCAACTGGCACACCCAGTGAAATGGACAAGTCAGCTGGGGGCCATGGACATCACTGGTACCAATCTCCCGAGGGCTCCTCAACCAAATATTTTTCTCTATTTCAAATATATAATTTAGTCATACAGAAAAGTGTAACTCATGCAATAAATCCATACTTCCTACGTGCCAGCACTGTCCATGAGCCTTGGCAGTAGGCAAGTGGTTGGGCCCCTGCCCTTGGGAGCTGACATGGAGGGAGGGTGTGCTGGAGACATGATAAATGAGGCATAATAACACCCAGGGGTCACCCACCCAGCCCTGCTTTGGTCACGTCTGAACATTGACTCTATGTTTGCTTTGGAGCTTTCAGTTTTAGACCTATGTGAGCCATGGTTGAAGACCTTAGGGGCTCATCCTAGTTCCATCCCCACCCTGCTGAGGTTATTACCGACTCCTGAATTCGATGTTTGTCTTTCTCATATAGTTAAACACTTTTTTTAAAATATATTTTATTGATTTTTTACATAGAGGAAGGGAGAGAGATAGAGAGCTAGAAACGTCGATGAGAGAGAAACATCGACCAGCTGCCTCTTGCACACCCCCTACTGGGGATGTGCCCGCAGCCAACGTACATGCCCCTGACCGGAATCGAACCCGGGACCTTTCAGTCCACAGACCGACGCTCTACCACTGAGCCAAACCGGTTTCGGCAGTTAAACACTTTTTACTACATGTATATATTACATTCAAAGTCATGGCTTATTTTTGCATGCTTTTTTTTTTTTTTCCAAAGTGATTTTCTTTTTTAACATATTTTATTGATTTTTCACAGACAGGAAAAGAGGGATAGAGAGTTAGAAACATCGATGAGAGAGAATTGATCAGCTGCCTCCTGCACACCCCCTACTGGGGATGTGCCTGCAACCAAGGTACATGCCCTTGACCAGAATGAAACCTGGGACCTTCTAGTCCACAGGCACTCTATCCACTTAGCCAAACCGGTTTCAGCATTTTTGCATGTTTTTGAAAGTCATACAAATGATGGGTGCACCATAAAAATCCTCCTGCATCTTGTGAGTTGCTTTTGAGTTCCGAGTGATTGTGTTTGTGTGTGAGTGCTTAACAGCAAGTGTTTGAGACTTTTCTCAGTAGACAGTCCTTCAGTTTTCAAATCCAGTGGTATAGAAAGATTTATTTTGTTTAACTTGTAGCTTTACCACAAAATATTGTTAGCTATTGTTTATTAAACTCTTGGTATGTTCCAGAAGTTTTATCCCTGAAACCTCTACAATAGCCAGAGATTTTAGATTGTATCACCTTGGTAGTAGATGAAGATGGGACTTGAGAGTGAGTAGCAGTTTTATGTCATCATCATGGTAAGAGACAGAACCCAGATTCAAATTAATGTTTTCCAGAATGTAGGTGTCAAGATGAGTGCCCTTGCCTGGCCAGTGTGGCTCAGTGATTGAGCTTCGACCTATAAACCAGGAGGTCACGGTTCGACTCCTGGTCAGGGCACACGTGTGTTGTGGGCTTGATCCCTAGTATGGGCATGCAGGAGGCAAACGATCAGTGATTCTCATCATTGATGTTTCTCTCCTCCCTTCCTCTCTGAAATCAATTAAAAAAAACATTTAAAAAAATGTGTGCTCAGCCGAAACCGGTTTGGCTCAATGGATAGAGCGTCGTCTTGGGAACTGAAGGGTCCCGGGTTCGATTCCGGTCGGGGGCATGTACCTTGGTTGCGGGCATGTCCCCAGTGGGGGGTGTGCGGGGGGCAGCTGATCGATGACTCTTTCTAATCAATGTTTCTAACTATCTCTCTCCCTTCCTCTCTGTACAAAATCAATAAAATATATTTTAAAAAAAAATGTGTGCTCAGTGTGTGTGGCTCAGGACAGAGCCTCCCATGGGAGGGCTGAGCAATATGGAGGAATTCCCACTGCCTCCACCGGGACGCAGTGACAGGTGTCCCAGGGAGGCCACACCTCCTTCCCAATCAATTGGCAAAAATACCAACCCTTTACCTTGCCTCCAACTCCTTCCTCTGCCCATCCACAGCCCCCCAACCCTGTTTCCTCCCCAGCAGGCCGTGGGACTGTTCACACTGAGGTTACCCCCTCTCAGAGCTGTGCGTGCACCTATCCAGATCTTTTGCCCACTTTTCCTTTGGGTTTGTCTTATTATTGAAAGAGTTCTTTGTAGATTCCAGTACAAGTTCTTAGATGTACATATTGCAAATATTTTTCTCCCAGGTTGTGGCTCCTCAGTACCATCAATAATATTGTTACTTCTAAGGCATTATTGTTATTACTGTTACTATTAAAAGACGGATTCGTGCACCGATGGGTTCCCTCAGCCCTGCCTGTGCCCTCTTGCCATCCGAAACCACAGGGGATGTCGCAGTGCCCCAGCCGCGCGCCCCATTGCTCCCGCTCATCCTGCTCATCCTGCTCATCGAGACCCCACTGAGCCTGCAAGCTGCGCCTTCGCCTTTGGTAGCCTGCTGCACCAGCTGTGAGCCACGCTTCTGGCTGAGCAGCGCCCCCCTGTGGTAGCGCACTAACCACCAGGGACAGCTCCTGCGTTGAGCATCTGCCTCCTGGTGATCAGTGGGCGTCATAGTGACTGGTTGTTCAGATCATTTCTGGTTGACTGGTCTGAATGGTCGCTTAGGCATTATATATACATATATATATATATATATATATATACACACACACATACACATATCTATATATTTATATCTATATCTATCTATCTATCTATATATATATATATATAAAATCTCCAACTCTAAGGGCCAGGCCCACCCTGCTTTCAAGGAGCTTCTTGTTCTGGAGCACACAGGCAAGTGGTTCAAAGTGGTAACTGAATGAACTTTTTTATTAGAGACAACAGGTCAAAATCAGGGAATAACAAAGGTCAGGATTTGTTATTGAACAGCCCTGGTCTGGTCCCTGTAACTGGGTTGGTTGGAGCGTCCTCCTTTAAAAAAAATTCTTTTTAATTGATTTTTTTTAGAGAGGAAGGGAGAAGGACAGGGAGAGAGATAGAGAGAAACATCAACCAGCTGCCTCCTCCACACTCCCTACTGGAACCTGACGGGAATGGAACCTGGGACCCTTCAGTCCGCAGACCTACAGCTCTATCCACTGAGCCAAACCGGTTAGGGCGTGACCTCCTTTTTACCAAGGGTTTCATTCTGGGTCAGGGCACATACCCAGGTTGCAGGTTCTAGAGGCAACCCATGGATAAATATATCAGATCAATAAAATATAATTTAAAAACTTTTTTATTGAAAAGATCCTTCGACCCACATTGGATTCAGAACCTCTAAAGCGCGCATGCGCGCGCAGAGACCACCTCCCCACAAGCTTTCAGCGGAGCGTGCTGCGCGCGCAGTCCCAAGAGGGCCCAACGGTCATTAACGGTCGGCCCGCCCCGTTGCGCGCGCACGTTCCCAGATAGAACTGAGGCCGGCGCGTGCGCAGAGGGCGCGTGCGAGAGGGCGGGAAAAGACAAGATGGAACGACAGGGAGTACGCGACGCTTGTTTTCTTCCCGCGGGCGGCGGGAGGATGGGCAGGGACGGCGGCGATCTCGGGCTTCCGCGCGGACCTTCGCCCGGCAGCGGGGGTGCGGGGTCACCCTCGCCTGGGCGGCCCGACTTCCTGACTGACTGACTGACCGGGCCTGAGTGTGACTGACGCGCTGACAGCGGGGCCTGAAGGCGGACTTCCACGCACAGCGCGTGGCGGAAGCAGCTTAGAGAGTGGCTCAGACGCCCATGTGCCGCACCCGTTGTTTTCTTCTTTTCTCCCCACTATTCTCCCTTCTCGAAGGACTCGACTCAACGCAAACTACCAGTTAGGAGCCCAGGCCCCCCGGAGCCTCTGCCCTCACCCCGGCCCCTCAGTGTCCCCGCCTCTGTCCTCCAGGCGCAGTTTTCCTCACCTCACACCCCCACCTCACTCCCCCATCTCACTCCCCCACCTGCCCTGGCTCAGCCGTCTCTTCTGCGGGTCCCCCCTTTGTGACAAGGAGGAGCCCAGGGCCGAAGGGGCGGGAGGAGGGGGTCGTCGTGACCACTTGTCGCCTTCCCTCCTCCGGCCTCTCACGCGCGGACTGTGCTCGCAGGTGGACATGCCCCTCGCCCAATGCAAGGACCAGGAGCCGCGGCCGCTGGGGGCGAGCAGGGAGCAGCAGCGGGGAGAGGAGAGCTGCGAAAAGGAAGCTGGTTGGGAGCCAGCTAGGTGAGGACGCCCTGGCCCAACAGGTCCAAACAGCCCCCTGGGGCCTTCTTCATCCATTTCTTTCCCAAGACCCTACCAATGCGTGCTCCTGGCGCCTTGTTCCGCGGGCTGGTTGAGCATCTCTCATGGGCCTGGCGCGTGCTAAGTGCTTGGGACCCTGCAGTGACCTGACACTCCCTAGAGGGAGAGACAGATTGTAAACTCAGGAATATATGGTCGTCAGTGGAGGGGGAAAAAACAAAAACGGAGAAAATTGTTTATATCAGGAGAGGGTCAGGGAAGGCTTCCTGGAGGAGGTGACGAGTGAGCTGTGGGGAGAGAAGCAGTACCTGCCTGGAGCCGTGTGAGGGGGAGACTGAGACAGACTGGTAATGGGGTTTTGGGTGTAATTTCTCATGAGAAGATTTGGGGTAGAGGAGGGAGGTGAATGACTACAACAGTGTGGGGACTATTGTTAATAATGTTGTGTCAGAACACAGCCTTACTTGTCTGTGGGCTCTAAAGGCACAGAGCTAAAAAGACGTACTGTCTGGACCTTTATAGAAGTTTGCAGTCCTGGACTAAAGTATTAAAAGGCTGCCATGTAGCAAATAGATTGTTAGGTCAAGAGTGGAATCTGGGAGACCAAGGGCGTAGGTATTTGGAATGATCTAGGTGCAAAATTACTCTAACTTGAATCTGTGGAGGTGATGAAAGTGGTCAAATTCTGGATATTTTTAAGAAGTTAGAACTGGCCCTAGTTGGTTTGGCTCAGGGGATAGAGCATTGGCCTGCAGACTGAAGGGTCCCAGGTTCCATTCCAGTCAAGGGCTCATGCCCAGTTTGCGGGCTCGATTCCCAGTGTGGGGTGTGCAGGAGGCAGCCAATCAATGATTCTCATTATTGAGCTAGGTCCCAGGTTTGATTCCGGTCAAGGGAATGTACCTTAGTTGCAGGCACATCCCCAGTAGGGAGTGTGCAAGAGGCAGCTGATAGATGATTCTCTCTCATCAATGTTTCTAACTCTCTATCCCTCTCTCTTCCTCTCTGTAAAAATCAGTAAAATATATATTTTTAAAAATAAAAATGTTTTTATTGATTTTTCTAGAATGAGAGAGAACCAATCAGTTGCCTTCCTCTCTCACCCAACCAGGGATCAGTCTGGCAACCTGGGCATGTGCCCTAACCATAATCAAACTGGTGACCCTTTGGTGCACAGGGGGACACTCAACCAACTGAGCCAAACCGGCTAGGGCAGGTCTCATTATATACGGTGTGTGTATATATATATGTGTGTGTGTGTGTGTGTGTGTGTGTGTGTGTGTGTGTGTGTGTGTTGGTTTCAGAGAGGAAGAGAGAGAGAGAGAAACATCAATGATGAGAATCATTGATCGGCTACCTCCTACTGGGGATCAAACCCACAACATGTGCCCTTGACCGGCATCTGGAATCAAACTGTGGACCCTTCAGTCCTTAGGCCAATGCTCTATCCACTGAGCCAAACCAACTAGGGCAGGGCTCGTTTCTTGCTAGCTCATTTCTTTTCTTTTCTTTTTTTCATAATTTTTATCTTTATTTTCTTTCTCTTCCTAAAGAACCCCCTTCAGCAATTCATATAATTCTGGTTTGGCGGTGATGAACTCCTTTAGCTTTTTTTTTATTTGTGAAGCTCTTTATCTGGCCTTGGATTCTGAGTGATAGCTTTGCTGGGTAGAGTATTTTTGGCTGTAGGTTTTTTCTATTCTTTTTTTTAAATAAATCTTTATTGTTCATATTATTACAAATGGTCCTCATTTTTTCCCCCCTCCATTGCTCCCCTCCACCAGGTTCCCACCCCACCCTCTGCCCTTTCCCCACCCCACATTGTCCTCATCCATAGGTGCACAGTTTGTGTTCAGTCTCTTCCCACACCCTCCTCTCCTCTTTTCCCGAGAATCGTCAGTTCACTCCCCTTCCATACCTCTGATTCTATTATATTCACCAGTTAATATTGTTCATCAGATTTTTTTAATTCCCTTGGTTTTTAGATTCACTTGTTGATAGTTACGTATTTGTTGTTCATAATTTTTATCTTTCTTTCTCTTCCTAAAGAACCCCCTTCAGCAATTCATATAATTCTGGTTTGGCGGTGATGAACTCCTTTAGCTCTTTATCTGACCTTCGATTCTGAGTGATAGCTTTGCTGGGTAGAGTATTTTTGGCTGTAGGTTCTTGCTATTCATCACCTTGAATATTTCTTGCCATTCCCGTCTGGCCTGTATGGTTCCTGTTGAGAAATCAGCTGACAATCATATGGGTGCTCCTTTATAGGTAACTATCTGCTTTTCTCTTGCTGCTTTTAATATTCTCTCTTTGTCTTTTGCTCTTGGAATTTTAATTATGATGTGTCTTGGTGTGGTCATCTTTGGATTCCTTTTTTGGGGGGTTCTTTGTGCTTCCTGGACTTGTAGTCTAATTCTTTCACCAGGTGGGGGAAGTTTTCTGTCACTATTTCTTCCAGTATATATATATATATATATATATATATATATATATATATATATATATATATATATATATATTTTATTGATTTTTAACAGAGAGAAAGGGAGAGAGATAGAGAGCTAGAAATGTCGATGAGAGATAAACATCGACCAGTTGCCTCTTGCACACCCCCTACCAGGGATGTGCCCGCAACCAAGGTACATGCCCTCGACTGGAATCGAACCTGGGACCTTTCAGTCTGCCGACCAACGCTCTACCACTGAGCCAAACCGGCTTCGGCATCTTCCAGTATATTTTCGGTATCTTGCTCTCTCTCTTCTTCTGGGACCCCCCATAATATCGGCCTTTTCTAAGAAATTCTTGAAAAACCTTATAAGCATGGTTTTGAACTCTATATCCAGTCGCTTTTTGTCCTCGATTTCTTTCATTTGTGATCTGTATCCTTGTCTCGGCATTTTCCCTCATTTCTTTTTAGCACTGAATGGTATTCCACTGTGTAGATGTACCTCAGTTTATTCATCCATTCACCATTTGGATGATATCTTGGTTGCTACCAACTTTTGGCACTTATGAATAAAGCTGCTATAAACATTCATGTGGACCTAAGTTTTCAACTCCTTTGGATAAATACCAAGAAGCACTTTGATAGATCAAATGGTAAGAGGATGCTTGTTTTATAAAAAAACAACAACAACAACAACAAAAAAAACTTTCAAACTGTCTTCCAAAGTGGCTGTACCATTTTATATTCCCATCATCAATGAATGAGAGAGAGTCCCTATTGCACCACATCATTGCACTTTGGTGTTATCAGTGTTTTGCACTTTTTCCATTCTAATAGACTAGTGCACAACATTCATACACTGGGCATGGGGGAGGGTCCCTCAGCCCAGCCTGTGCCCTTTTGAAGTCCAGGAGCCCTTGGGGGATGTCCAACTGACAGCTTAGGCCCGCTCCTTCTGAGGACATATTTAGCACTGCTGAGGAGGTGGGCTCCTTCGCTTGCCAGCCATCAGCTAGGCTTGTGGCTGAGCAGTGCTCTCCCTGTGGGAGTGCATTGACCACCAGGGGCAGCTCCTGCATTGAGTGTCTGCCCTGTGGTGGTCAGTGCACATCATAGTGACCTGTGGTTCCACCGTTTGGTTGATTTGCATAGTACCCTTTTATTATATAGGATGTGTAGTGGGATCTCATTGTTGTGTTTATTTGCATTTTCCTGATGCGGTATGAAGTTGAACATCTTTTCATATGCTTTTTTTGCCATCTATGTAGCTTTCGGTGGAGTGTTCATGTCTTTTGCCCATTTTTAATTTTATTGATTGACTTGAGAACGAGAGAGGACAGGAGAGAAAACCATCAATTTGTCATTCCATTTATTTACGCATTCTTTGATTGATTCTTGTATGTGCACTGACTGCATATCAAACCCACAACCTTGGCATATCAGGAGGGATGTTCTAACTGAACTATTTGGCCATTTTTAGTGGTGTTCTGTTATTGTTGAATTTTAATAGATCTATCTTTCTCTCTCCCTCTCTGTCTTTTATCAGATATGTTTTACAAAGATCTGCTTTCATTATAGGTCTTGTATTTTCATTCTCTTAAAAGTATCTTTTACAGAACAGAAGTGATTAATTTTAATCGAGTACAATTTTTTAAATTAATTAAGAAATTATCATCAGCCGAAACTGGTTTGGCTCAGCGGTAGAGCATCGGTCTGCGGACTGAAGGGTCCCAGGTTCGATTCCGGTCAAGGGCATGTACCTTGGTTGCGGGCACATCCCCAGTAGGGGGTGTGCAAGAGGCAGCTGGTCGATGTTTCTCTCTCATCGACGTTTCTATCTCTTTCTATCTCTCCCTTCCTCTCTGTGAAAAATCAATAAAATATATTTAAAAAAAGAAAAGAAAAGAAAAGAAATTATCATCAAACCCAAGGCCACCTAGGTTTTCTTCTATCTCTTAGGAGCCTTATAGTTTTGTTTTTACATTTAGATCTATGATACATTTTAAAAAATTTATCTTCATCTGAGGATTTTTTATTTATTTATTTTTTTAAATATATATTTTATTGATTTTGTACAGAGAGGAAGGGAGAGAGTTAGAAACATCGATGAGAGAGAGTCATCGATCAGCTGCCTCTTGCACAGCCCCTACTGGGGATATGCCCGCAACCAAGGTACGTGCCCTTGACCGGAATCGAACCCGGGTCCCTTCAGTCCCCAAGCCGACGCTCTATCCATTGAGCCAAACCGGTTTCGGCCATCTGAGGATTTTTAAAAATTGATTTTTAAAGAGAGAGAAAGGGAGAAATATCAAGTGAGAGAGAACCTCAATCAGTCGTCTCCTGTATTCATCCCAACCATGGGTCAAACCTGAAGCCCTTTGGTGAACAGGACACACTCAACCAACTCAGCCACCCAGCCAGGACTATGATCCATCTTGACTTAATTTTTGTGAAAGATGGAAGTTCTATGTTTAGCTTCAGTTGTTTTCATGTTCCTGGCTTTCCAGTTGTTCTAGTACCATTTACTGAAGACTCTCCTTTATCAATAGAATTTTCTTTGCAAAAGTCATCCTATCTAATAAAGAGGGGGTATGCAAATTGACCATCACTCTGTCACAAAGATGGCTGCACCCACAGCTGAGGCCAAGTTCCCATAAGGAGCTTTAACAAGCAATCAGCAGGGGCCTGAGGCCACGCCCCCCACCTGGCAGGGCTTGACAGGGGACCTCAAGGTGCGCTTCCATCCTGGTGCTGGGCTAGGGGAACTCAGGCTGCTCCCCCCGCCCCAGCGCCAGGCCGGGGGGCCTCAGACCACATCCTCTGCCCAGCGGGAGTTGGCAGGGACCTCAGGCCATGCCCCCACTTCAGCACCGGGCCGGGGGACCTGAGGCTGCGCTCTCCTGCCTAGATGGGCTTGACAGGGGACCTCAGGCCATGTCCCCCAGCCCAGCACTGGGAGGGGGGTGTAGCCTCAGTTCCCCAACCCAGTACTGGGGGTGCACCTTGAAGTCTCCTGTCCAGCCCCACTGGGTGGGAGGCATGGCCTGAGGTGCCCTGTCAAGCAGGTACCTGTCTGAGGTCCCCTAGCCTGGTGCCAGGGTTGGGGGCCAGTCTTGAAGTCCCCTGTCAAACCTCACCTGTTGGGGGGCGTAGCCTGAGGTTCCCAGCCTGGTGCTGGGATAGGGAGAGCAGCCTGAGGTCCCCTAGCCCAGCACCAGGACAGGAAGTGAACCTTGAGGTCCCCTATCAAGCCCTGCTGGTGGGGAGCATGACCTGAGGCCCCCCGGCCTGGCGCTGGGGGGGGGGAGCAGCCTGAGGTCCCCTAGCCCAGCACCAGAATGGGAAGCGCGCCTTGAGGTCCCTGTCAAGCCCTGCGGGTGAGGGGGCGCAGCATGAGATCCCTTGTCTAGCACTGCAGGGTGGGAGGCACAGCCTGAGGTTCCCTCAGCCTGATGCTGGGTGGGGGGAGCAGCCCGAGGTCCCCTAGCCCAGCACCAGAATGGGAAGCTCACTTGAGGTCCCCTGTCAAGCCCTGCCAGGTGGGGGCACAGTCAAGTCCCACAGGGGCAGGGGAGGGCATAGCCTCAGGTCCCTGCTGATAGCTCTTTAAGGCTCCTTAAGGGAACTTGGCCTCAGCTGTGGGTGCAGCCATCTTTGTCATGGAGTGATGGTCAATTTGCATATTCCCTCAATATTAGATAGGATGTGTCAGAACTTCATTCCTTTATATGGCTGAATAATATTCCGTATTTTGGAACTAACATTTTATTTATTCATTTGTCAGTTGATGGGCATTGTTTCCACTTTTTGGTTCTTGTGAGTAATGCTGCTATGAACATCCATGAACAAGTTTGGTGTGGACATATGTTTTCACTACCCTTGGGTAAATACCTAGAAGGGGAATTGCTCAGGTTCTTGTTATGAAAAGACACTGGCTGCTTTGTGGGAATGGGTTAGAGGAGGCATGAGTGGCTGTAGAGCGATCAGGGGGGAAGCTCCTACTAAACTGGCAGTAGAAGGCTTTGTACCACATTGTTAAACACTGTAAATCAGGGCTTTCTCCTCCCGCTCAGAGCCAGTTGCCAAATGCTTAGCAGCACACCACTGGCTCCCCACCTCTGTCTTGGAGTGGCTTCCATTAGGTGGTGGTTTCACAGCAGAGGCAAAAGCATGGGTTCCATTTTGCCCTTGTTGAGTTCGAGGTAGCCAGGGACAAGCACATGAATGTGTCCAGATACATTTGGGCTTTCTAACCCATAACTCAGGAGGGCCGGGGGCTGGAGATGGCGCTGTGGGACTCACTGTTTCAGTGGCTGTGGGTGAATGAACTCATCACCTGCGGAGCAAGTGAGAGGAGGCCAGGCTCAGGAAAGGGCCCTGAGGACTCTAGGCCTAAAGCCAACTTTCCCCTGCCTCCCAGATTCCTCTGTTGTAAAGCAGGCTACACACCGGGATGGTTTCTAGGTGTGTGTTACGTGGCGATCAGAAAAAAGAAAGAAATGACTGAAGTAGTTTGTTTTATTATATCTTCCTGCAAATAACATATTTAGGCCTATCCAAGTGATAAAGAGTCACAGATAATTGCAAATCATTATGAAACTTCAAGGAGTTCCACAAGAGCTTTGGGCCTAAAAACAGATGGATTAGAACCAGTGCAAGAGCCAGTTAATAGATCCAGCAGCACTCAGCAACGTGACTAAAATGTGAACACGTTTCAGGAGAGAAAAGCAGAGGATGAGGAATGGACTCAGCAGCTTCCTTTCAGACCTTACTCCTTCCTGGCTATACTTCAGCAAAACCTGGCTTTGCCTAAGCGCCAGAGATTCTGTTGTGTTCCTACTTGAATATTTGATTAGGTTACCTATCCTCCCGGGACTGCCGCCTGTGGTGGTCATAAGTGGCTGGCGGATTTGTTTACTTGTATATCTGTCATAGGCCATGGGGGGAGCACCCCACCAGCAGGCGGCTCTGGCTCACATGCCTGCCAATCACAGCTTTACCTGGAGGGAACAGATGGTCTCTTCTCTCAGACCCATTTCCTCTGCAGTCCCGGGCCCCCTGCCAGCATGGGCCCTGTTCAGAACTTTGTACTAATCCTCCCAGTCGAATTAGGGACTCCTCAGAAGCACAGACCATAATAGATGAGTGTGGCAGTGTGCTCACAGCCCCCACTCTGATCCCCCACCGCCAGACCTGCTGTGTTGGGCCCACTTCCATTCCCTGGCCTTCATCCAGGCTTCGGCAACAGATGCAGGCCCGGAACAGGGAAAGCCAGTGGAGAGGACACCACACATTTTGTTTATTAAAGTTAATTGGTGAATGCAGGCCCAGGGAAGCCTCTGATTTATTAGCATTCTAATTAATATGCAGCTGTTGAGTATCAAGAAAAATGAAATGGAAAGGAGTAAATCCCCAAAGGAGAAGTTGAAAAAAAATCAAGAGGCTTTCTGCAGACATCTGATGCAGACTTTTGTCCCACAATGAAATTTAAATTTGAATTCAAGAGATTTCTCACCATTTGCATAGTGCCACAAAGACAGATTCCAGCTTCAACACTGGAGCCTGAGAAAGGAGTGACTTTGAACCTTTAGCAGCTCAAACGGGTTGTGAGCAATTACGCAAAAAGAGGCACCTGGTTTTATTATTGATTTTAATGTCAGGATTCTTACAATGCTAAGTCAACGAGGCAACCATGGTACAAGAAGGCTTTCCAGCAGGAGTATTTCACCAGGCTTTGTTCATTCATTTCGGTATTCAGCAATCCCTTTTCCTCAGCCTGCACAGCTTCCTGGAGAGAACCTCTGAATTAACTAGGAGTGTTGTGATCTGTAAGTTAAGGTGCTATGTGGGTGCACTAGCAGAGCTCTGAGTGTTACTTCCTAAAGTTGCAGAAAGGGAAAGTCATTTCGAGTAAAGGCTGGTGGATTTGGTGAAATTGTGGGAAGTTCCAAATTGCTGGGAGTGGAGGGTAGAAAGAGTCAGGCTGAAAAGAGAGGCCCAGGGTCCTGGAAGGCCTTGGTGCTGTGTTAGGGAATTTAAACTTGATCCTGTGGCTGGTGGGGCTTCTCTAGATTGATTTGAGAGAGGGTAATGAGGTGGAAATGAGATTGATGGTTTGGTATAGCTGATGGGAGGAATGACCAGAGCACAGACAGGACACCCAGTGGCCTTAAAGACCCCTGTAAGGCTGGAGAGCAGGACTCTGTAGTGACCTTGTTTATTGGGTTATGATTTTGTGTGGCTCAGGCTCCTGAGTGTGAGAAAAGGGACCGGGCTTAGCTGGCTCAGCGTGGCTCAATGGTTGAGCATTGACCTATGAACTAGGAAGTCACAGTTTGATTCCTGGTCAGGGCACATGCCCAGGCTGTGGGCTCAATCCCCAGTAGGTGGCGTACAGGAGGCAGCCAATCACTGATTTTCTCGTCACTGGTGTTTCTCTCCCTCTCTCTCCCTCGTCCTTCCTCTCTGAAATCAATAAAAATATTTTTAAAATATATTTTATTGATTTTTTAGAGAGGAAGGGAGAAGGATAGCCAGAAACATCAATCAGCTGCCTTCTGCACACCCCCTACCGGGAATGTGCCCACAATCAAGGTATATGCCCTTGACGGGAATCGAACCTGGGACCCTTGAGTATGCAGGCCAACACCCTATCCACTGAGCAAAACTGGCCAGGGCAATAAAAATATTTTTGAGAGAGAGAGAGAGAGAGAGAGAGAGAGAGAGAGAGAGAGAACGAACAGCGGTTGGTTGTAGAGAGCCAGAGTGGTATTCTGGCAGGTCACTGTGGCACAGAATAGAAGGGAAGAGGGGCTGAGACCACCAGTCAGAGAGTGAAGTGATTGAGCCCTGGGTTTAGAACACAAAGGTAGTTTGTGTTTGAGATCTTAGCAAAGTTAAAGCCAGGTGTTGGAGCCCATGACCCCATCTCCATCACCACTGTGCAAAGCATGGCTGTCCTTTTAGAAGCATTCTGTATTCTCTAAGTGCATCCAGATATTATAAAAGTCTGAATGTTACAATGTCATTGTGTCACAGGTCTGAACTCATGTCCTTCTGCCTCCCCTCTCCTTAACAAAGAAGAGTAATTCATGCTCCAGGTTGTAAATTGCTTAGCAAACAAGACAAGAATGCTCACAGAGCCTTTAGTTGGTCTGTTGTTTTCTAGCTGATGTAAATGTTTGCTGTAGAAATATCAGTATTCCCTTCTTAAAATGCATTGGACACAGCGTCTTGTCTTGGAGGCTGATGAACTTGCATGATTTGTGGGAATCCAAAGGCGGGAGGAATAGGTCTGACAGAAGGTGTCCTTCATTCATTCAGCAAACAGTGGATGGTTTACTATGTGCTGGATACTAGGAATGCAAAGATAAATGGGACCCATCTCTCTGGGGAGATAGGGCTGTGAGTAGTGACAAGCTAACGTAGTGATAGGTACGGGGATCCTGGACAGCTTCTGAAAGGAGGCAGTGGTTTACTTTGATCTCATGGGTTGAGTCAGAGAGCAGGCGCAAAGACACAGAGGCAAGAAGCAATCTAGCAAGGAATGCACGAGGACCAGGACACAGTTGGATCCATTGGCCTCGATTTCACAGTACTTCTCAGCCAAAAGGCAGAGCTCAGGCTGTCAGGAATAAGGCAAGAAAAATAGTTTTATGAAGAAAGCATTAGAAAATCAAGATGTAGCCCTAGCTAGTTTGGCTCAGCGGATAGAATGTTGGCCTGCGGACTGAAGGGTCCCAGGTTCGATTCCGGTCAAGGGCATGCACCTTGGTTGCGGGCACATCCCCAGTAGGGGTTGTGCAGGGGGCAACTGGTCGATGTTTCTAACTCCCTATCCCTCTCCCTTCCTCTCTGTAAAAAAATCAATAAAATATACTTAAAAAGAAATCTTTTAACATAATTCTTTTTAAAATATTTTATTGATTTTTAAAATATATATTTTATTGATTTTCCACAGAGATGAAGGAAGAGGATAGAGAGCTAGAAACGTCGATGAGAAAGAAATATCAACCAGCTGCCTCCTGCACAGGATGTGCCTGCAACCAATGTACATGCCCTTGACTAGAATCGAACCTGAGACTTTTCAGTCCGCAGACCGATGCTCTATCCACTGAGCCAAACCAGTTTCGGCATTTTTATTGATTTTTTTACAGAGAGGAAGGGAGAGAGATAGAAAGGCAGAAACATCGATGAGAGAGAAACAACGACCAGCTGCCTCCTGCACACCCACCACTGGGGATGTGCCCGCAACTAATGTACATAACCGGAATCGAACCCGGGACCCCTCAGTCCACAGGCTGACGCTCTCTCCACTGAGCCAAACCGGGTTCAGCTTAACATAATTCTTGACTGGCTGCCTCATCTAGTGGGAGCAGAGTCCTACAGGCACACGAGACCCCATGTGGACTGCAGACTGCATACATCACCCAAAAGGTATAGAAAGGGATACAGCAGGTTGGTGACAGGAAGGTCCATCTAAGAGAGCATCTATACTATTTATAAATAGAATTATTGATGCTCTTTCAAAATAGAAAGTTGATGTTATAAAATGACTATGTGTTTTGGGGGCGGGCAGATTTTCTTGTTCTGGAAATTTAGGCAGGCTTTGTGTGCCTTCGGGTCTGTTTTCTTAGTTATAAAAATAGTCATCCCTGCCTCTCAGGGCAGGAGTGGTGCATGAAATAACAAGCGTCACTCACAGGAGATACACGACATTTTCTCTTCCCACCGTGGAGCTAATTCATGTCAGCCACTCTGGGGAGAATTTGGGGCTGACCTTGGTTTCCTATACTTTCAGAAGTCAGGTTTCTAGCCCTTCTATCGCCACCTCCAGTGCCAATAGCCAGCTGATGATGCTGGAAGGGAAGTCAGGACCCTACTTTTCTTCTCTGGACTCGAGCATTGAGATCCTGAAGAAGAGGGCCCAGGAGCTGATCGAAAGCATCAATGAGAGCAGGCAGAAGGACCATGTGCTCATGACCAACTTCAGGGACAGCCTCAAGATCAAGGTAAGCTGAAACCGGTTTGGCTCAGTGGATAGAGCGTCAGCCTACAGACTGAAAGGTCCCGGGTTCGACTCCGGTCAAGAGCATATATATACCTTGGTTGCGGGCATATCCCCAGTGGGGGGTATGCAGAAGGCATCTGATCGATGTTTATCTCTCATCGATGTTTCTAACTTTCTATCCCTCTCCCTTCCTCTCTGTAAAAAAATAAATAAATAAAAATATCAAGGTGACAAGATTTACACACACACACACTGCAAAACCCCAGTGTGGGGGTGGGCAGGGAAAGCCCTTATATAAAAGGTGAAGGGTAAGGCTGAGCATCTGTTACATTCTCAGCAAGGTGCCAGGCAATTTGCATTTGGTACCCCATTTTACCAATAGCCCTGCAAAGAATGGACCCATTTTATAGATGGGAAAAGTAAGGTTTAGAAATAATTTTTCAGAATGCGAGACCGAGGTTTAGCTGCACCCAAAGCCCAGCCACCTCATTACACACCAGGACTAATGGCTATTGGGAGTAGAGGACTGAGGCATACCTATGTTAACACAGCCACTTCTGTGTTTTCCCCCAGAAGTAAAACTTGTGATGGCAGAGTAGAGATCCCTCAACATGACAGGGCTTATGTCTAACAACGCCTGTTATGTTCAAGTACAGTGTTAATGATTACCCCTGATGCTTCTTCAGAATGCACAAGGGATCTCGGGAGTAGGACATCTCTTGACAACAGGCTGACTTTTCTTCACCTTTGATTGCTCCCTCCCATCCCTACCAGTACACAGAGTAAATTAAGCATAACATAGCAGAAAAAATATAAAAACATTCCTATGATCCCACCACCCAGAGGCTACTTTGTTGCATATTTTTTTTCTAGTCTCTGTTATGTACTTATTTTTAACCTGGTGGAGCCTATACTGTATTTATCATTTTGAAATCTTGCTTTAAATTTTTTTTCTTAATATAGGCAATTTTCACTCCTACTTACTGGAGTTTCCCCCCCCCCCCCCATTTTTAAAAATTATGTTTTTTTTTTCATTTTTTTATTAAGGTATTATGTGTACATATCTTACTATTGCCCCCCCTCCCATTGTTTTTATTGATTTTAGAGAGAAAGGGAGAGGGATAAATAGAAACATTGGCCCTAGCTGGTTTTGCTCAGTGGTTAGAGTGTCAGCCTGCGGACTGAAGAGTCCTGGGCTCAGTTCTGGTCAAGGGCATATGCCCATGCGATGGGCTCAATCCCCAGTAGGGGGCATGCAGGAGGCAGCTGATCGATGATTCTCTCATCATTGATGTTTCTATCTTTCCTTCTCCCTTCCTCTCTAAAGTCAATAAAAAAAATATTTTAAAAAAAGAAACACTGATGAAAGAGAAACATTGATTGAGCCTGCAACTAGGGCATGTGCCCTGACTGGAATTGAACCGGCAACCTCTTGGTTCATAGGTAGATGCTCAACCACAGAGCCACACAGGCCTCTTTTCTTTCTTTTTCTTTTCTTTTTTTTTAAAACCATTTTTAATGATTAAACTGCAGAAGTCTTAGGGAGCCACTTAAAACACATGTCTTGTGATGCCTCTGGTTTGATTTTTTCAAAAACATGTCATATTGTTTAAAAGATTTCAGATCTGACAGAGAAGTTAGAGGAGAGGCTGTATCTACTTTATAATCACCACAACAAGATCATTCAGGAAAAGCTCCAAGAGTTCACCCAGAAAATGGCAAAGATCAGCCACTTGGAAACAGAGCTCAAACAAGTGTGCCAAACTGTGGAGACCGTGTACAAAGACTTCCAAGACCTGTGTGTCCAGCCAGAGGTATGACTAAACCCCTCCGGGAGGCTCCAACACACCATGAGAAGAGTCGTAGGGGCTAAGATGAAAGGCAACAGAAACGGGTGCTCCTGCCATCTCGCTTGTGGCGCCATCCTCTCCTGTAAACATGGTGGTTGGAGCTGAGAAGCCAGGCCCCTGTTATTTCCCACTCCTGTGTGGCCAGCTCTGTGGTGACAGAAAGGACAAAGTCCCCTCCACCCACAGACCTGGGCAGTGCCTAACCAGGTTTACTTATTACCGCAGAGGCCAAGATGCAGGCAAGGGCCAATCACTGTGGGGGGCAAGGAAATTCCCACAACATGAGAACCTCCCAGCCCCCACTCATGTTCATTTCCCTGTGACTGAACCAAGTAGTGGTTACAAGTAAATGTGACCCAACACCGAGGATCAGACATGCAGACTTTTTTTTATAGTATTACAGATGTCCCCAATTTTCAATCCTATTGCCCCCCTCCCAGACTATTATTCTCTCCCCCACATTCTGCCCCAATGTCAGCATAAGGCACTTATCCCCCAGATTGGGGGGGGGGGGGTCAGAGGGTACACAGGAAACGCAAAGGGGGGTGGTTGCTCAGTCAGATACCAGGTCAGGTCTCATAGAGGTTGCTTCTGTGTCACTCTCTTTTCCCTGCTTCCTGTCAAGAGAAGCTTCTGTTCCAAGCTAAGTGGGGTCCACTGGGTTGAGAAACTTGGTACAGAGTCCGTCTTCTTTATAAGGAGCACATATGAGTGACTTCAAAAGGGAAATTTTGTAATTTAAAAATCAGGATCTCTCACCTCCCAGCATAAAAATTGGCTCCCTCTGCCACCTCCCTGAGTAAGCTCAGAGCAAAGCGGCTCCCGGGAAGGGGTTCGGTACCATCCAGGCTCCTGGGTGAAGTGTATTCACTTGCTGGCTGTGAATGCCTGGATCCCTGTTATTGCCCTTCCGAGAATCAAAGCGTGAATGTCATGAGTACCTGAACAAGAAAAATACAAAGTCAGTTTGGTGTCTTAACAGCTTACAACTCCCCTTTAAACTCAATCTTCATTTCCCCACCTCAGGCTACCTCTTTGGAAGAAGAGCAAACGCACAAAGATGGCGAATGCTGACAGCGTCTGAGAGTGACAGCCACCAAGAGAAAGTTCAGAGGCCACCATTCTGGCCGCCCTGAGGAAATTGTTTTTCTATAACAGTTCTATAATGCATCTTGGCAAAACAAAACAAAAAGCTTGTGCCAGCCTCAAAGGCAGGGAGTCCAGCCACCATTATGGGCCCAGATTTGGTGTCCCCAACATGTGGCAAATTTACCCCACCCCAGCCCTGCACAGTTCATTAAACATTTGATTTTCAACCCAATCATGCTTCCTCCCATGGAGGTGGAGAGCTCTGATGGGTTCTGGAAGCACATCAGGCCCTTTCTCATCCACAGGAGGGAGGTGAAAGCAAACATCACGTAATGGTTTGCCCAGCTGAGCTACTCTGTCCTGAGGCTGCCACCTATCCTTGAGTTTGGGTAACACTTTACATGCCTCAGTGCTCCCATTTGCTCTTCAGCTTCCAGGGTCAGAAGGCAAAGATTACTGTCTCCCTTATATGGAGCAAAATAATTATTTACTTTCTAAAGTGCACACCTGACCCTTCCCTTCCCTTTCATAAAATCATCTGAAGACCCTTCTTACTCTAAGGCTCATTCCCACCTGTAGGATCCCCCACCCCTCCCTCTTTTAGTTTGTGGAATGTCCCATCCAGAAAAGCACATACAAGCTATTTCACCGTCTCTGCCTAGGAAGCTCCTACACTTCCAAGAACTCAGTTCCACATTTTTTTACGTTTTCCCATGAGGCAATGGGTTCTAGGCAATGCATCACATCCAGTTGCCAGCTGCAAACACAATGCAAATGGTTCTCTTTCTCTCTTAACATGGAGTGGCCTGTGTGTAGTCTCCTTTGCATCCACCAGCTCACTGGGCATCAAGCCCCTCTCTGGGGCTGCCTGAGAGCCATCAGCACTCCTGGGAACACCTCCAAGCATCATAAAGGACAGGTCAGAGAGCACCTCCCATCCTAGGTCCCAATGTAAGCCACTCAGATGAGGGGTATAAGGTGGGAGCTGCCTCATGTCATGCTGCCAGTGGTGATAGCTGGGAGTAGGACTCAGGTCTGCTGTCCCTGCCCCTCTTCCCCAGATAGTGAGGCCACTGCAATGTCCCATCCCCTGAAGCATCCAGCCTCACCTTCATATGTGTTCACGGCCTCCAGGTTCATGGCATGCCGGATCACATGGTACTCATCAGAAATCCCATTTCCCCCCAGCATGTCTCGGGCCTGGCGGGCGATGTCCAGGGCCTTCCCACAGTTATTCCTCTTCAGCAGGGAGACCATTTCCGGGGTGGCCCTGGAAGCAGCACAGACATGTAACAAGTGTTGATTACAAAGAGCTGATCCTGCTCCAGGCACCCCTACAGGCCTAGACAAACCAGCCAGGTGGAGGATTCCCCATGTTACAGTCAAAGCAGCAGACACCAGGCTCCCCTTGAGGGACAAGAGGGTGGGCCCTGGACCATCAAAGCCAAGAGAAAAGGGATCAGGACCCAAGGGCCACCAGGTAGGACTTTTATTCTTGGGATCAGCAACCACCACGCCCAGGAGAAGCACAGGGTCCTGTGGCAGCTGTCCCACTCTGCCTCCCACTACAAGTGGCCTTACTTGTCTCGATCCTTCAAGCGGCCAAGCTGCAGGCAGGCATGAAGGCCCAGTGTGATCTCAGTGAGCATGTCCGCCAGCTTCTTCTGAATCAGCTGATTCCTGGCCAGTGGGACACCAAACTGTATCCTAGGAAGGCAAGGTCAGGGTAAGTTAAAGGGGACCCACTCTCCAGTCCTCTCCCAGTGCTCCACTGGCCCAGGGAGCATTCCCAGGCTGCCTCAGTCCCTGCCTAGCTCGTCTTGGCCATCATTGACTCAACCCACCACTGCTCACAGGGACTTCCCTGGCTATTTCACAGAGCAGGGAGCCTAGGGCTGGGGCTAGGCACCACCAGTGGGGTGAAGGATGGAACCTGAAGTTCTCGGTCAGCTCCCACTCACCTGTCCAGGGTGTACTGCCGGGCTGTGTGCAAACAGAACTCAGCAGCTCCAAGTGAACCCCAGGCAATGCCATACCGGGCATTGTTTAGACAGCCGAAGGGACCCTATAGGATTGAGAGGGGACCTTTTCTCCACCAGGAAAGAGCTGAGGGGTGTGTGCAGAACCAACTCTGAAGAGGGGACACTCTCTCCTCAGACCCCCAGACACAGTCAGTGTAAATGGGGGGATTTAGAAGAGGCCACTTAAATCACATGCAGCCCTAGCATCAAAGCTCATGCATGGCAGGCCTTGCTCAGTGCCTACTCATTTTTTTTTTAAATATTTTTTATTGATCTTTTAGAGAGGAAGGGAGAAGAATAGAGAGAAACATCAGCTAGCGGGATGTGCCTGCAACCAATTACATGCACTTGACTGGAATCGAACCTGAGACCTTTCAGTCCGCAAGCCAGCGCTCTATCCACTGAGCCAAACCGGTTAGAGCGTGCCTACTCATTCTTGATTTTCACACAGCTTTACCCAGCCCAGGACCTGGATTGGCTGTTCAGATATAGGAGATGACATAAAGAGACAGGAAGATGTGCATGCATCAAAAAATTAAGTTGATTCCGGTCCAATGTGTTCTGGGCAGAGCCAGTATGAGCGAGTTAGTCACCAGAAAGAGACAGTGCCCAGGGACCATGTCTGTCTGGTCCCAGCTGGGTTCCCAGCACAGGGCCTGCCCAAGAAAGGTGAATCACCATGTGACCCAACACCAGTTCCCAAGTGGCTTCTGCTCACCGCCAGCCCGGAGGCATTGGGCAGCACGTTCTCCTCTGGTACCTCCACACCGTCCATGATAATCATACCCGTGGCTGAGGCCCGCAGGGAAAACTTGCCCTCGATCTTGGGGGCCGAGAGGCCCTGCATCCCCTTCTCCAGCAGGAAGCCACGAATGCAATTGTCTTCGCACTTAGCCCACACTACAAACAGGTCGGCCACAGGCGAGTTGGTGATCCTGGGGGGTGGGACAGACAGTGAGGATCTGGCTGCACCCCTCCACCTCTGCCTGCCCACCCGAGGTATCCAGGCTCCTCACCATGTCTTGGCCCCATTGAGGGTGTAGCTCCTGCTGGACGGGTTGTGGCGTGCTCTGGTCTCCATGCTGCCAGGGTCACTCCCATGATTGGGTTCCGTGAGCCCGAAACAGCCCAAGAGCTCCCCTTTGGCTGTAGGTATGAGACAAGGTGTCCCTCATTCACACCCTCAACTGAAAAGTGTCACCCTCTCCACTGAGCCAGGCTAAGGCAGATCTGGCCCTGCCTTCATAGCACTTCCAGATGGTAAAGGGACAGGTCTCCTCCCCCTGCCATAGTCACAATGCCATGATGGGGGCCTACAGGAGTCACCTAAATTATCTTGAAGGACCATGAAAGCAGTCCTGGATGTGGGGAAAGGATGTGCAAAGGCCCAGTGGTACATTTAGTTCCAAGTAACAATCTGATTAGGATAGGGCATCAAGAGAGTGACCACAGGTGAGACCACCAGAGGCCTCTGGACCCAGTCAGGAAGTTAAGACTTTAAAATTTGGGCTGGGGCAAGTCCAGAGCAACTAGGTCGGGAGTGGCAGTGACCAGACCCGGAGCAGCGACTGCCAGGCTGGGAGCGGCCAGGCCCGGAGCAGCCGGGTCTGGTGTGGCCAGGCCCGGAGCAGTGGCTGCCAGGCTGGGAGCGGCCAGGCCCGGAGCAGCTGGGTCCGGTGCGGCCAGGCCCGGAGCAGTGGCTGCCAGGCTGGGAGCGGCCAGGCCCGGAGCAGCCGGGTCTGGTGCGGCCAGGCCTGGAGCAGCGGCTGTCAGACTGGGAGCAGCCAGGCCTGGAGCGGCCGGGCCCAGAGCAATTGGGCCCAGAGCAGCCGAGTCTGGTGTGGCCAGGCCTGTAGCAGCAACAGCCAAGTCCAGAGCAACTGGGTCAGGAGCGGCAGTGACCCGACACGGAGCAGCTGGTTGTGGAACGAACCAGAGCAACAGAGGCCAGGCCCGGAGCAGCCAGGCCCGGAATAGCTCGCTCCTCGCCTGCCCCTGCCCCACGGCTGCCTCTCAGACATGGCTGGAAACTTTTGCAGGAACTTGAGGGTCTGCTGAATCAAGTGATGAAGGCTTAGATCTGGATGTGTTGAGTTAGTATAGCGCTGGGGTGTTGATCTGTGAGTGCCTTGGGTGGGGCCTGGATGAGGCTGGTTGTCCTATTAGGAAATGTCTTTTGTGTGAAGTGTATCATTGGGCATGTGGAGGTATTATTGATATGAGAGAATGCTAAGTAACAGATTTGCTATCTGAAAAGGGATTTACTATCGGGGAAAGGGAGGGAGGAAGAGACTGAACATAAACTGTGCACCAATGGATGAGGATGAGGGGGCAGAGGGTGGGGTGGGAACCTGGTGGAGGGGGGAAGAAACGAGGAACCTGTGTAATAATATGAACAATAAAGATTGATTTAAAAAAAAAAAAAAAAGAATCTAGATGAAAACTTAAAAAAAAAAAAAATTTGGGCTGGGGAAAACAAAGCAAATCAAGAGGGAGATTGGGAGATGATGGTTGTGAGCAGGGGCCCGAGTCAAGAGAGACCTGGGAGGGGAGGGTCAGGATTAGATGGGATGAAGCCCAGGCTCTAGCAGAGGGCCCAGGTGGCCATTGGTGCTCTCCTTGAAGAGGGAACAGAAGGTAGGCTCAGGGGACAGCCCCATCCCTGAGTTCCAGACCACGGGGCTGTCTTCCACCGGACTCCACAGGAAGCCTCTCACCCAGCCGGGGCAGGTATTTCTGCTGCTGCTCTTTGCTGCCGTATGCGTAGATGGGGTGCATGACGAGAGAGGACTGGACACTCATTGCTGACCTGTAGCCACTATCCACCCGCTCCAGTTCTCGGGCCAGGAGCCCATACGCCACAGATGAGGCTCCAGCACAGCCAAACCCTGGTGGGGGCGTGGGGAGAGGAGACAGGGCAATGGGGGACAAAGCCTGGCAACTGGGACCAGTGATTCCTGAGGCCCAAGAGACATATACACAGGGGCACCCAAGAAGGGAGCACTAAGCTGGTCCTAGCTTGAGGGTTTATTCATTTCATCCCCCCAGTTGGACAGCCTCACTTTGCAGACTGGGAAACAGGCTCAGGGAAAGTAAGGGGCTTTCCAGCACACAGTTGGGGCTGCTGAGTGTGGAGAGAAACTTATCCCTACCTTTGATAGTGGGGCCCAGCACACCAAGCTCCCCCATCTCTGAGATGATCTCCCGGTGAAAAACTGCAAATGAACAATGACCAAGTTTAGGCCTACCGCTGGCCCACTGGAGACCCCAATCCAGGGACAGAGGTGCCCAGAAGCCTAGAGTAGGCAGAGGTGGTGAGTATGGTGGACAGGATGCCCACTAGCCCGCCTGGCACCTTCGTTGCGATTGGCCAGCAGAATGCGGGGCATCAGACGCTCCTGGCAGTAGGTACGAAAAGTGTCCCGGATGAGAATCTCATCAGCTGTCAGCTGCTCCTCCAGCACCAGTGGGTCTCTCCAGTCAAACACAGGACGCGAGGCTGGGACAGGGAACAGGGGCTCAACTCAGCCCACATCTCCCTCAGCCCACCGCGCCCACCTCTCCCAGAACCCTCCACCCCCATCTGGCTGGAGGTTGGATGTGGGCTGCAAACAGGATGGCAAGGGCGCCTTTCTCCTGGAAACTCACTGTTGACTCAGTGCCTCCGGCCCTAGCCACGGCCCTGTCTCCCTGCCCGGCAGCCCCCGGACTCTGGGGCAGAGGGGCAGGCAGGCGGGAGGACAAGGGCCTCAGACGCACGCGCGACGAGGGGTCCTTACATTTGTCCGGTCGGGTCCGAGTCTTCTCGCCCTTCTCTGAAAACACAGGACGAGAAATCACCCCGGAAAGCTCTTGGAGTCTCCAGTTCCACCCCCACTCCGCCCGCTCCCCCGCACTGACCGGTCAGCGCCGCGGCCGAGCCCCACCCGCGCAGCCCGCGCAGGAGGGGCCCGCGGCGCAGCAGCCGCGCGGAGACGCCTCTCAGGGCCATGCGGGCGGCGGGCGCAGCGACCACGGCGACCGGGAGAGCGCGAGGTCAGAGCGGGGTGGCTCCCACCGCAGGCCGGGCCCTGGCGCCCCTCGCCCCTCTCGCCAGCCCCCGGGAAGCGCCTTCCAGCTCCCTTCTCGGGCAGAGGAGCAACTGGCGGAGGCTTTTGACCTCCGGCGGGGGGCGGGGTGGGAGGGGCGGAGGCCGAGCGGGGCTGCTCATTGGTTGGTCCCCGACGGGCTCCTCCACGGGCCTGCTTCTTAAAGAGCCACGGCACGCTAGTCCCAGGAAGCAGGTGCCCAGACGGACAGAGGAACGGGAGCTCCTTTAGGAGCCAAACAGGAAAAAAAGGGAGGGAGGGGAGGGAAAGGAGGGGGGAGAAGGGAGAGAGAAGGGAGGGAAAGAGAGAGAGAGAAAAGGAGAGGATGGAGGGAGGACACACACACACACACACACACACACACACACACACACACACAGTCTGCCAATCCGATTGGCCACCTGTATTCCGGCTCTAATTGGCCCCAGGAGGGGGCTCGGCCCCCTCTCGGTTGGTCAGTTGCAGGAGGCGTGTGCGAAGCGATTTAGGAGTTAAACAGGGAAACTGAGGCAGAAGAAAACTAAGTCCAGACCTCGAGGACTCCTCTCACGGGGTGCGGTGTTTGAAGGTGGGCTCTGATGGGCCTTCTCAGCCCAGCCTGTCTGCTAGTCTATCCTGGAAGCAGCTCTGATTCGGCGCGTCCGAGTGTGTCAGTGTGCTTAAGTGATTGTGTGTCTGTGTGGGGGTGGACTGACTATGCCTGTGACTGTTGACCATGAGCGGTTGTGTTACTGCCTGTGACTGGGTCCTAAGTGTGGCTGAATGTCTTTGTAGCTTCTTGTCTGTGTAATTAGAAGCTTGTATTTGTGTTTTACTAGTATGTCTGTGATTGTGTATATCTATATATGTCAGTGTCTTGTAGCCGTGTGCAGTTGTACGTAATTATGTGCCTGACTTGACATATGCTTGAATGAGTGGCTTTACTTAAGTAGATCACTTTTAAGAACATTTGTGGCCCAACTGGTGTAGCGCCGACCTATGAACCAGGTCACTGGTTCGATTCACGGTCTGGGCACATGCCTGGATTGTCGGCTCGATTTCCAGGAGGGGACGTGCAGGGAACAACCAATCAATGATTCTCTCTCATCGTGGATGTTTCTATCTCTCCCTCTTCTGTCTTCTCTGAAACCAAGAAAAATACATTTTTTAAAAAGAGCATTTATGCAGTTTGCATATGTCTGGGTGCTTGAACATACCTATATATGAAAGACATACATCTACCATATCCTGCCCATTGCATTTGGGAAAAATAAGGTCCAGATTGCAAAACAGACTTGGTCAAGGTCACAGTGCAGAGCAGGGACCGGGATTGGGATCCAGGCCTCCCAATTCCCAGAACAGGCCTTTGCCCACCCAGGAACACTTCCTCCCACGAGATTCTCTGGGAAGTGTAGTGTGCAGCATGCTCTGCCTCACACACTGTGACTGGGTGTGATGGGAGTGACTGTGGGGTTGTGTCTGAGTATGATCTCTGGCCTGCAAGTCCCCACGGGCCTGATATCTGGTGTCCCTGGATTCTCCCACGTTCTGGGCCATATTTTCCTTAATATAAAAAGAAGCCAAAGCCAGTGTTGCTCAGTGGATAGAGCGTCAGCTTGCGGACTGAAAGGTCCCAGGTTCAATTTTGTTCAAGGGCATGTGCCTTGGTTGCAAGCACATTCCTGGTAGGGGGTGTGAGAAGGCAGCTGGTCGATGTTTCTCTCTCATCAATGTTTCTAGCTCTCTATCCTTCTCCCTTCCTCTCTGTAAAAAATCAGTAAAATATATTTTTTTAAATAAAATTATTTGAATTTTCTTCCTCCCACAATAGGCAGTCCAACACCACCCTGAAATATCCGGGATTCTGCATAGCTCTTATTTTTCTGGACACCCCCCCCCTCCTGCAGCCAGTGACCTCTCTCTTTCTACTTCCTTTCTTCCAAAGCTCCCTGTCCTGAAGCTGTTGTGGGTGCTGGAGTTCTCTATGCCCAGGGGGAAGCCAAAATCAAGGCTCAGGGCTTCCTATCCTTCAAAGTCCAGTATTCCTACAGGCCACATCATCCCAGAAGCCTTACCTCCCAGCCAAATGCCTCTTTTCCTCTGGACCCTCATCTTTCAGAGCCAGCATGCCTGTTTAGTGCTTTGTCCTAAACCAAGATCTCTCCTTAAAAGAGACTCTGCTTTTCCCAGCCAGTGTGGCTCAATGGTTGAGTGTCAATCTATGAATCAGGTCACAGTGTGATTCTGTGGTCAGGGCACATGATCGGGGTTTCGGTTTCAGTTCCCCAGTAGAGGATGTTTCTCTCTCACTTCCTCTATGAAATTAAAAAAAAAAAAAATTTTAAGAGATGGTGTTTCTTTTCATAAAACCACTCTAACTCCAGCCATTTTGTTTTACTTAAGTAAAAGTCACATAAAAGTAGTCATTTAACGTGTACAAGCCCTCGTTGGTTTGGATAGACCGTCGGCCTGAGGACTGAAGAATACCAGGTTCAATTCTGGTCAAGGGCACATGGCCCCGGGTTGTGGGCTCAATCTCCAGAAGAGGGAATGCAGGACGCAGCCAATCAGTATTTCTCATAATTGATGTTTCTGCCTCTCCCTCTCTGAAATCAATAAAAATATATTAAAACAAATAAGGTGTACAGTTCAGTGGCATCTAGTACATTCACAATGTTGCACAACCACTACCTCTATCTAGTTCCAGAACATTTCCATCCCCCAAAAAAACCTTGTACCCATTAACAGTCACTTCCCATTCCCTCCTCCTCTAATTCCTAGCAACCACTAATCTTCCTGTCTCTATAGGTTTGCCTGTTCTGGATATTTCATATAAATATAACAATAGGTAGCTTTTTGTGACTGGTTTCTTCCATTTGTCTTAGGGGTTCATCGTAAAATGTATTATAAATTCAACCCTTTCATGGCTGAATAATATCCCATTGTATGAACTGTGGGCCACATTTTGTTTATGCACTCATTTGATAATGGACATTTAGATTGTTTCCATCTTTTGGTGATTGTGAATAATGCTGCTGTGTTCGAGTCCCTGTTTTCAGTTCTTGGGGGTATACCTAAGAGCGGAATTGCTGGTTCATATGGTAACACTAAGTTTAACTTTTTTTATATATATATTTTATTGATTTTTCACAGAGAGGAAGAGAGAGGGATAAAGAGTTAGAAACATCGATGAGAGAGAATCATCGATCAGCTGCCTCTTGCACACCCCCTACTGGGGATGTGCCCACAACCAAGGTAATAATACATGCCCCTGACCGGAATCGAACCCGGGACCTTTCAGTCCCCAGGCCGACGCTCTATCCACTGAGCCAAACCGGTCCCGGCATAAGTTTAACTTTTTGAAGAACCATCAAACTGTTTTCCACAGTAGTTGCACCATTTAATATTCCAACCAGCAGGGTACTGGGACTTCAATTCCCCACACCATTGCTAAAAATTGGTATATTCCTTTTTTTACATTACTTTTTGCCCTCATCCAAAAAAATATATTAGCACATGATAATTTTTTGTCTTCTTGTGTGATGCAATTCTGTGTGTCTGTGTGGTGTCTATGTCTGGGCAAGGTCATGTGTCTGGGCAAGGTCGTGTGTCTTTCCCTATTAGGGTGTTTAATTCCATGTTGGTGTAGTTGCCTGCGTTTGTATGAGTGTGCCCCTATGGCTGGGCATTGGTATCTGTACAATTGGGTGGCCAGTAGTAGGTGGCATGACTGCAAGAGGTTGTAGATTTTGTATGGCACTGTGTGTGTCTGTGTCTAATGTTAGCTGTGTGTATAACTGTATCATTGTGTGTTTGTAAAAGGTTGTAAGCTACTGGGTTATATACCTTTGTGTTTGAGGCTGCATCTGTGTTTGACAGGATTGTGTGACTGTGTCTTCTATAGTTTTTAAAAATATATATTTTATTGATTTTTTACAGAGAGGAAGGGAGAGAGAGAGAAACATCTATGAGAGTCATCAATCAGCTGCCTCTTGCACGCCCCCTACTGGGGATGTGCCCGCAACCAAGGTACATGCCCTTGACTGGAATTGAACCCAGAACCCTTCAGTCCTCAGGCTGATGCTCTATCCACTGAACCAAACCGGTTTTGGAGTCTTCTGTAGGTTTGTGACAACATATCCAAGAATGCCCTTGTGTCTGTTTAATTGTAGCTAAACCATGCCACTATAATTGTATGATTTGTATGTGATCGGGTAATTCTGTGTGATTATGAATTCTGTCTGAGGGATTATGTTACTACACCATTGTGTAAGTAAACAGCACATGGTTGTACCTTCCTGACCACAATGTGCTGCACAGACAAGTACATGGCAGGGTCTACATGGTCAGTGTGGCTGAGGTGACCAGGAATGTGTGTCATTATGTAATTGCATATTACATGTGTCACATATGTAAATGTATGTGTGAACTGTATGTCTGTGACGTGCGTTCACGTTGCCTACCTGGGGATCCCACGGCACCACAGTGCAGGTCCTGGGTGCAGCACCTTGGGTCGTGCCCCCATGTGGGACAGAAATCGGGCAGTAGCAGGACCAGGGTAAGTGCTGGAATGGTTCTCCACAAGTCAGGTGCTTCCTGTGGTCCAATCCAATGCTTTCATCCCATCCAGGAGGTGGCTTCTCCCCAGACCCAGCTGCAGTGGCACCAGCTTCAACCTCCACACAGCCCCACTCCCCGCAGTGCTCCCTGGGAGTCCGTGGTAGGCGGTGGGGGCTGATTAGCAGGGGCCCCTCCTGCCACTGGGCTCAGACGCTGAAGGTTCACAACCCAGGCAAGTTCAAGGCAAGCTAATGTGAAGCCCCAGCTTCCAGCCCTGCCACCCACCAGGGACAGAGCTTTGGCTGTTCTGGGCCCCCACCTGATAGCAGCCTCCACCGTCTGGGGCGTCTGATAATGCCTGGCTTGGCAGGGAGCTGGTGCCAAGTCCCGCCATCAGCACGGCTGTTTCTGTTTTGGGGGAGGGAAGAAGAGAGAGGGGGGGTTTGCAGGGCCCCAGTTGAGGGAGAGGGGGACCTGGAAGCCCCTTCCCAGAATCCCCATTCCACCTGTCACCCCCTCTCCAAGTAGGTAAATGAAAGGCCTCCAAGTCTTTCCTTTTTGGGGGGAGCCAGTAGTTCCTCGCTTTATATAACACCCGAACCCCCAGACCTCTGGACCCCTAACCCCTGAACATCTGACTGAGCTTTGGACGCAGGGTCAGTCTTTAAAAGGCTCCTTGCCAAACAGGCCAAGGCAAGGTCTGTTCCCCAGAAATGGTGACACCCCCCGCCTTGCCAGACCCTTATCAGGGGTTGCAGCCAATCAGCTGAGAGCAGAGAGGAGCCTTCCAAGGGGCCATCAGAGCCTCAGAGCCCACGAGGCCACAAAGGGAGAGGAGACCTGAGGCCCTTGGGTGGGCGCCCGTCAGCCATGGCCACGGCTGACACCACCTTGCCTTCCATCAGTGCGCTGACTGCCCTAGGCCCCTTTCCAGACACACAGGAAGACTTCAAGGTGAGGCCAGGCAGGGTCAGGTGGCTGGCTGGGGTCCGGGTCTGCAGTCACAGAGCGTGGGGAGCAGGTCTGCATCCAGAGACGCGGCCAGGGCTGGGGGTGCTCCGTCCGGTCCAGGGATCTGGATGTGGTCTAAGGGCCTGTTTCTGCCTTGGAAAACGAAGGCTCAGAGCTGAACACTGTGGTGGTCTGGGCTCCTGGAGACGCCAGGGATCAGGAGGAAAGAACAAAGGTGTCCAGGAGACACCCAAGAGTTAATCTTGGGAATTTATGGTGCAGGGGGACTGGAAAGGAGTGAGAGTGAGAGATTGGGGGGGGGGGGGGGAATTGAGGCAAGGCTGCCCCCTCCCATTCTTGGCTCTGCCACCCCTTCCCCCATGCCTAAGTGCAACTCCAGATAATGTAAGTCTTATCTCCAGTCTCCAGCCAGACCCTATCGACCTCTGTCCCTGAAGCTGGAGGGGGGACGGGGACAATGTGAGGGAGTGGGACAGACAGCACAGACAAGCAAGCAAGACCCTCTCAGGAGCTCAGCCAGCCTGCCCCATCGGGGCACCAGGCCCCCTCCGGCGGGGAGGGTGCCCTGGTGGCCGCAGCAGCCTCACGCCATGGGCTCCCTCCCGCAGTGGTGGCGCTTTGAGGACGTGCAGGACTTGGGTCCGGGTCCCCCGGAACAGGCTCGGCCGCTCCTCCACGTGAGGCCCAAGTTGGAGTACGCGCCCGAGGAGAAAGAAGACGACGACGACAGGGATCCGGCCACGGCCTGGGACCTGGATCTCTTCTTCACCAACCTGTCCGGCGCGGAGCCCGGTGGCGCGCCTCCGCCCTGTGCCCTGGCGCCGGGGGAAGGCCCCGGAGCGCCGTTCCCGCCGCAGCCCGAGACCCCAGAGGCATACGCGGGCGGCCTGGGGCTGGTGGCGGGGCTCCTGGGGCCCGAGGAGCCCCCGGGCTGGGCGCGCCAGGCCCCGCAGGCTGCAGCCCCCGACGCCTTCGTGAGCCTCGCGCTGGTCCCGGCTCCCGAGCCCAAGGCGCTGCCGCTGCAGCCGGTGTACCCGGGCCCGGCGGCGGGCTCCCCCGGCAGCTATTTCCCGCGGACCGGGGTGTCGGTGCCCGCGGCGCCCGGCGCCCCCTACGGGCTGCTGTCGGGGTACCCGGCCTTGTACCCGGCGCCGCAGTACCAGGGGCACTTCCAGCTCTTCCGCGGGCTCCCGGCGCCCGCCCCCGGCTCCGCCGCGCCCCCCTCCTTCCTGAATGGCCTGGGACCCGGGACCGCCGCCGGGGACCCGAGGGGGCCCGCGGGCGCCGTGCCCATCAAGCGCAGCCGGCGCTCCTGGGCGCGCAAGCGGCAGGCGGCGCACACGTGCTCGTACCCGGGCTGCGGCAAGAGCTACACCAAGAGCTCGCACCTCAAGGCGCACCTCCGGACCCACACCGGTGAGGCTCCCCTCGACCGGGCTGGGCTGGGGGCGGACCCCGGGGGGGAGCAGCGTGGCCGGGAGGCGAGGAGAAAGGGAAGGGGCCCGGCGCAGGGGGCGGGAGAGGAACCGTTATGACAGGGGGGGCTAAGGGGGGTCTCAGGGCAGGAACCGTTATGACAGGAGGGGCTAAGGGGGGTCTCAGGGCAGGAACCGTTATGACAGGAGGGGCTAAGGGGGTCTCAGGGCCAGGAACGGGACCGAGGCAGCTGGAAGCGGACTGGACCCTCAGACGCAGGGCCAGGGGACAGGTACCGGGTGTGGGAGGCGGGTGGGGGCAGAGAGAGGACCTAGAACATCTGAGCAACGTTTCAGGGAACTGACGGGTAAGATCTGGGCCCAGGCCCTGGCCGGGTTGGCTCAGCGGATAGAGCATCGCGGCCTGCGGACTGAAGGATCCCGGGTTCGATTCCCGTCAAGGACACATGCCCGGATGGCAGGCTCAAGCTCCAGTTGGGGGGGGGGGGGGGGCGTGCAGGAGGCAGCCAATCAATGATTCTCTCTCATCGTTGATGTTTCTATCTCTTTCTCTCTCCCTTTCTCTCTGAGATCCATAAAAATATAGTAAAAAAAAGAAAAAGAAAAAAAAGGATCTGCTGAAACCGGTTTGGCTCAGTGGTAGAGCGTTGGTCTGTGGACTGAAAGGTCCCAGGTTCGATTCTAGTCAAGGGCATGTACGTTGGTTGCGGGCACATCTCCAGTAGGGGGTAGCAAGAGGCAGCTGGTCGGTGTTTCTCTCTCATTGACATTTCTAGCTCTCTATCTCTCTCTCTCTTCCTCTCTGTAAAAAATCAATAAAAATATATTTTAAAAAAAAAGGATCTGGGCCCAGGCTGAGGAGCAGAAAGCCTAGCAAGTGGAGTGGAGGGCGGGGCTGGAGGAGGGGCTGAGGGGAGGGGCCATGTGTGGCCAGCCAGGGACCTGGCCAAGGACGCTGGGTTCAGGTCTGTGACAAGCTGGGAGCGGGGTCAGGGGGTGGGGGACGGAGCCAGGAGTATATATAGCAGTTTGTGTGCATGGAGCTCAGGAGGGGAGGGAGATACAGGGCAGAGTCAGTTTCCTGTGCTCAGAGGCAGAGTGGTTCCAGGAAGATGAGGAGGAATAGCTGAAAAACAGAGGAGGTGGGCCCAAGAGGAGCGGGTTCGGGGAGCCAAAGACCAAGCTACGCTGCAGAATAGAAATCTGGAGGAGAAAGAGGGAGACCTATGCTTTAGGGCAGCGATTTTCAAACTTTTTCATCTCCTGGCACATAAGCTAATTACTAAAATTCTGCAGCACACCAAAAAAAAAAAAAAATTCTACTTTTTGCCGATCTGAAAAAAAAATAGGTAAAATGACTGATTTACAAAAAAAAAAAAAAAAGTAATTACCTACCCTTTTTGCTCCAAAGTGACTATTTTAAAAAAATTAGATGCCTATGCTTGCATAAGGGTTTCTGGTGCCAAGAATTAACCAATCAGATGTAACCTTCCTATGCTACTTGACCAATAAGATACAACTCTATTATATGACCTAAATATTTATGGTTCAAGACAATGAGTGACTTTTTTTTTTTTTTTTTTTGAAATCTCATTAAACTTAGCAGGATTTTTTCTTTCTTTCTTTCTTTCTTTATATTTATTGACTTTTTTATGGAATTTTTTTAATTTTTTTAAATATAGCTTTATTGTTCAGATTATTACAAATGTTCCTCTTTCCCTTATTTTATTGACTTTTTACAGAGAGGAAGAGAGAGGGATAGAGAGTTAGAAACATCAATGAGAGAGAGTCATCGACCAGCTGCCTCTTGCACACCCCCTACTGGGGATGTGCCCGCAACCAAGGTACATGTCCTTGACCAGAATCGAACCTGGGACCTTTCAGTCCGCAGGCCAACGCTCTATCCACTGGGCCAAACCGGTTTCAGCGGTGACTATTGTTTTGTTAGCTGTTGTCATTTTTATTAACAACGGAAGGGAAAAGAAGTCAGTGCCCCTGACTAAATGGTCAGGTATTTCACACTGGCTGGAAACTGCTGCTTTAGGGGTCCACATAGATGGCGGGCCAGGTGCATTGTGTGTGTGTGGGGGGGGGGGGGACACTAATCACCACAGACAGGGCCCAGAACACCAGGGGATCCTAAGGGTCAAGGCCAGGGGCAGGGCTGGGCAGCAGCTGGAGGGTCCCCTGAACCACAGGGGACAGGCTGTAGGATGACTAGGACACCAGGGCAGGTAACAGGGCCCGGGGAATGGGCCAGTGGTGTAGTAGGGGATGTGACGTGGGCCCAGGAAATGAAAACAGGCTTGGCGCCAGGTGCCGGTACTGAACTAGAAGGGTCGGGTCGCAGAGGCCAGGCCTGGGCACAGGCCCCTGAGAGTGAGCGCCTCCCTGGCCTCGCCCTAGTCCTGGTCAAGGCTGAGCAAAGGAGGGTGGCCGACGCAGTGGCGGCCTGAGGGAGGGGTGGGCGGACAATGGCACTCAGGATCTCCTCTCCTCGCCTCCCAGGGGAGAAGCCATACGCCTGCACGTGGGACGGCTGCGGCTGGCGGTTCGCGCGCTCCGACGAGCTGACCCGCCACTACAGGAAGCACACGGGACAGCGCCCCTTCCGCTGCCAGCTCTGCCCCCGGGCCTTTTCTCGCTCGGATCACCTGGCCTTGCACATGAAGCGTCACCTCTGAGCCAGCCTCCCCCTCCACCACCACCATCCCCAGCACTTGGACCTTCCTGGGGACGGGGATGGAACAGGAGCGGATCCGCGCGGACAGGGCGGTTTCCCGCGGATGGACCCTTGCCGGGACTCTCCCCCCACAGATCCCCAGGAAGAAGGACTGGCCCATACAGACCTGGGGGAGCCTCCAGCGGAAGCTCCCAGGTGTCCTCAGCCTCAGGAGCCGCACAGAGACTTCCTAGGGTCACGTAGACCCAACGAGACAGACTTCCAAATACATGGACTCAGATGGACACTCAGACACTTGGGACAGACAGACAGACCCTCGGAGAGCTGGGCCCTCAGACCAGCTCACAGGCGGCCTCGGACAAGGGAAGGGGTTTGGGGTGAGGCTTCGCAGAGACCCTGGCTCTAGAAGGGGTCTTCCCACTGTAACGGCCCAGCTCGGCGTGTGGCTGGAGTCCGCTGTGAATGGTTATGGGTCTGTACCAATGCTCCTCCCAGATAAAGCTTCCGCTGTGGCCTGCTTTTGTGCGTTTCCGGTGCCGGAAGATGGGAGGAAGCTGTAACCCCAGCGGTGATTTAGGGGGGCATACTCTCACACTCATCTCCTAACCTCAGCGATACTGCTCGGGATCCTGCAGGCCTCGCCACCCCTTTCCCCCCACCCCAAGGTCAGGCTACATCCTCCTTGCCTCCTGCTTTGAACCCCAGAGGCATTTACAGGGACCATCTCCCTCTAAGAGGCCCCAGTCCGGCCCCAGAGTCACAGCACGCTTCACCATGCCATGATCCAAAGTGACCCCTTGGCTAGCTCAGGAAAATATGCAGAATGAAAGAGGAGAACACAAGGAGCACAAACTCCCCTTTTAAAAAATATATAGCCCTCCCAAAACCAGTTTGGCTCAGTGGATAGAGCATTGGCCTGCAGACTGAAAGGCCCCAGGTTCAATTCTGGTCAAGGGCATGTATCTTGGTTGCGGGCACATCCCCAGTAGGGGGTGTGCAAGAGGCAGCTGATCGATGTTACTCTCTCATCGATGTTTCTAACTCTTTATCCCTCTCCCTTCCTCTCTGTAAAAAATCAATAAAATATATTTTAAAATATATATATAGCCCTAGCTGGTTTGGCTCAGTGGATAAAGTGTTCACCTATGCCGAGGCCGATTTGGCTCAGTGGATAGAGCGTCGGCCTGCGGACTGAGGGGTCCCGGGTTCGATTCCGGTCAAGGGCATATGTCTTGGTTGCGGGCACATCCCCGGTGGGAGGTGTGCAGGAGGCGGTTGGTCGATGTTTCTCTCTCATCAATGTTTCTAGCTCACCATCCCTCTCTCTTCCTCTCTGTAAAAAAATCAATTATATATATATATATATATATATATATATATATATATATATATATATATAAAGTGTTGGCCTATGTCTGCGGACAGAAGGGTCCCAGATTCAATTCCAGCCAAGGACGGCACAAGCCCGGGTTGCAGGCTCCATCCCCCGTTCAGTAGGGGGTGTGCGGGAGGCAGCCAATCAATGATTCCCTCTCATTGATGTTTCTGTCTCGCTATCCCTCTCCCTTCCTCTCTGAAATTAATTTTAAAAATTAATAAAATAAAATAAAAATACTTCTAAAATAAAATAAAATCCTAGTCTTATTATTATTGATTTTTTGTTATTGATTTCGGAGAAGGGAGATGGAGAAATAGAAACATCCAGAAAAGAGAACCGTGGATCGGTTGCCTCCTGCACGCCCCCTACTGGGGATTGAGCCCACAACTCGGACATGTGCCCTGATCGGGAATCGAACCTGCGACCGCCTGATTCATATAGGTCGATGCTCACCAACTGAGCCATGTGGGCAGGGCACAGACTCCCCTTAAGAGAGTAAAAGTCCCAAGAGTTGGACCTCAAGCTGGAAAGCTGGAATGGAAAAAAAAAACAAATTTGTGTCTCACCCGTGAGCCGAGGGAGGAGGAGGGCCTGGCGGGAGAGTGGATTGGGATAAACAAGAATCAAAAAGACAGAAGCGGGGCCTGGCGGAAGAACGTGAGCGCTGATTGGCCAGCAGTAGAGCCGAGGCGGGACGCGAGGAACCACTTGGCCATCAAAGAGCGTGGTCTGGGCCGACAGAGGGCGGAGCCTATCAAGGGTCCCATCCAATGGAAATGGGAGGCGGCCGTAGGCTGGACGAATGAGGGCCGGATTTTAGCGGAGTGACCGCCCAAAGGGAAGCCCCGCCCCCAGGGATCGAGGCCTGAACTTTCAAATCTCTGCTTCTCAGCTCAGGGGCGGGGTTTCATCCCGGGAGGTTCCGCCCTGGGTTCTCGGGAGGATTTTGGGGAAATGAAAGTCACCAAGGACCGGCCCTGGTCCAACTCGTGACCCGGCGCCTGGGGTCCCAGCACAGATTTCCCGGCTCCAGCCCCATGGCCGCTCTGAGCCTGCTGCTCCTGGGCGCGCTGCTCTGGGTCCCAGCAGGCACCCTCACCTGCTACGGGGACTCGGGGCAGCCTGTGGACTGGTGAGTGCGGGGCTCCACCGACCGTGCCCTCTCCTGTCCCCTCCCCCCCAAAACAAAACAAACAAACAAAAAACCTGGGTGAAGCCTGGGGCTTGCTCTCTGCCCCTTCCTCCGTTTCTGTCCTTTTCCCAACCTCCAGGTTCGTCGTCTACAAGCTGCCAGCCAATAACGGGTATAAGTACTTGGATGCGGACTCAGGGGGCTGGCGCGACGGGACGGTGACCATCGACAACCCCAAGGGAGCCGTAGGCCGCAGCTTGCTGCCCCTGTACAAGAACACCAGCCAGGTGAAGGGGCGGGGTGCGGGCAGAACCCAGGTGGGACTCTGGGGGACCCCCGGCCTGGAGGAAGACTTCATGGCGCCCCATCCATCTCCCCCAGATTGCCTTCCTACTTTACAATGACCAGCCACCTAATCCCAACGGGACCCAGGACTCTTCCAGCCGGGGGCACACGAAGGGTGAGCCCCGATCCGGGGCTGGAGAAGGGCTCTGGCTTCCTTACGCTTTTCCTTTTCCCGCAGCTAACTCCTGCCCTGCAGGGCGGGAGGGGCTCCTTTGGGACACAGGGGCAGGGCAGCAGGGTATCTCAGGTAAATGCTTTCTCTGGACTGTGACAGCAGTGGGCTGCAGAGAGAGTTTGGCAGTGCTCCAGAGACTGCCCATACCCCGTCGGGGCTCCCTGCGGACTGAGGCTGCTCCTGGCTGCACCCCTGCTTGTTGGGAGACCTTGAGCAGTCCCCCTGACCCTGTCTTTTGGTTCAGGTGTGCTGCTCCTGGACAAAGAAGAGGGCTTCTGGCTGATCCACAGTGTCCCAGGCTTCCCTCCACACGATGCATACCTCTGGCCTCCCCAGGCCCACAGATATGGCCAGACCCTCCTCTGTGTGTCTTTTCCGTTCGACCAGTTCTCAAAGATTGGTGAGTGGGGACAAGGAAGCAGGGCGTTGCCTGGCTTCCAGACCAGAATGTGGAACAGTCAGTCCCTAACTTTCTCTTCCCCTTGCCTTCCAGGCACCCAGCTGAGCTACACCTTCCCCGACGTGTTTTGCCACCGGCTGGAAGGGGTCTTCCTTGAGAAATTGCCTGGCCTGGCCGAGGTGGCCAAGGGCCACCATGTTCTCAACCGGCCCTGGAACAGCAGCGTGACACTCACATCCAAGGCAGGGGCCACCTTCCAGAGCTTTGCCAAATTTGGGAAATTTGGAGATGGTGAGCCCCCTGGGGTTGTGGGTTGGAGAGCTCTTTCTCTGTAGAGGTGGGGTCAGGTGTGCCCGTGGCCGAGAGCAAGCTGCAAGTAGGAACTAGAACCCTTTGGGAGCCATAAACACGTGAGAGGTACACAACCAACAGGCCTGGGCTCAACCATTGGTTTCTGGTTGTGGGGGGACACTATTTAACCGGACTCTCATTTTACCCGTCTGGAAAAATGGGGGTACTAATATCTACTATAAAGGGTTGTTGTGGATGAAGTAATGAATAGTGTTTAGTGAGAACTGTTAACCAGGAATTGACAACCGAGGAAACTGAGCTCAGTGACCCTGTCCATGCCCTCCTTCCATCCTCCGCAGACCTATACTCTGGCTGGTTGGCAGAAGCTCTTGGAAGCAACCTACAGGTCCAGTTCTGGCAACACTCTCCTGGCATCCTGCCCTCCAACTGCTCTGGGCCCCAGAAAGTGCTGGATGTGACCCAGATAGCCTTCCCCGGACCAGCCGGGCCCACGTTCAGAACCATGGAGGACCACTCCAAGTGGTGTGTAGCTCCAGAAGGGCCCTGGGCCTGTGTGGGCGACATGAATCGGAACCATGGGGAGGAGCACCGGGGTGGGGGCACGCTGTGCACCCAGCTGCCTGCCCTCTGGAAAGCCTTCCAGCCGCTGGTGAAGGCCTGGCAACCCTGTGAGAGAAGAGCAGCACCTGGACTCCAGAAAGCCCCGCAGAGCACGTAGGAGCAGCGTGGACGTCAGCTTAAACCCCAGTGCAGCCCCTTATTGTGTGGCCTTCACTGTGTGCCTTAGCCCGTGACTCAGTCTACTCACCTGCAAAATGGAAGCACTTGGCTCAGAAGCTGTGAGGAGCCCTAGCCGGTGTGGCTCAGAGGACAGAGCATCGGCCTGCGGACTGAAGGGTCCTGGGTTCTAGTCCGGTCAAGGGCATGCGCCTTGGTTTCGGGCACATCAACAATAGGGGGTGTGCAGAAGGCAGCTGATTGATGCTTCTCTCTCATCCATCGATGTTTCTAACTCTATTCCTCTCCCTTCCTCTCTGGAAAAAAAAAAATCAATAAAATATAAAAATTTTTTTAAAAAAGTTATGAGGGTCGAAACCAGTTTGATTCAATGGATAGAGCGTCGGCTTGGGGACTGAAAGGTCCTGGGTTCAATTCCAGTCAAGGGCATGTACCTTGGTTTCGGGCATTCTCCAGTAGGGGGTGTGCAAGAGGCAGCTGATCGATGACTCTCTCTCATCGATGTTTCTATCTCTCTCTCTTCCTTCTTCTCTGTACAAAATCAATAAAATATATTAAAAATAAAACACACACTGACCCTTTAAAAAAGAAAAAAGTTATGAGGTATAAAAAGAAAGTGGTAGATGGGCTGTTGACTTTTTCTTCACAGGTGAGACCACAAGGAAAGACTCCCCTCCCCTCTCTAGAGTAACCAGGACCAGAGTTCCTCCCTTTAACAAGAACACAGGCAAGAGGGCTAAAGCCTGGTCTCGCCTGGGAGGTGGGGAAGCCTCAGAGAGCTCACGCAGCACGGACACGCTTTATTTATATGTGTACATGTGTATACAGGCGGCTGTACAGTGCAGGGCCAGCGGCTCCTCCGCTAGGGGCCAGGGGCCGGGGGGCAGGGGGCCCTTTTGGTCAGGCCTGAAGGAGGCACGGCTTCAGCAGGGCACCTGGAAGTCAGCGCCACCTCGGGCTTGGTGGCCTGCAGGAGGGGAGTGGGTGGGGCTGGGGGCCCTGTCGCGTTTTTCGTAGGGGCTGCACAAGGGGGCTGGGCCTCTGGGGAGAGCTTGGGGGAGGTGGGCTTGGAGCGAGGCCCGCTCGGCGTGGTCCGCTCCTCCACCTTCTGCAGCCCCCGGCGTTCAGGGCCTCGGAGGACCTGTGGTGCGGGAGGCACCGGGGGTGTGGATCCCTGCAGCCCCTTAGAGTCCGAGCCCAGAGGCCGGGACGCCTCGACCTTGGCCCCAGGCCGCTCGGGCTCTACCACGATGGGCACTAGGGTCGTGCCCACCTCACCGGAGCTGCTGCGCCGGCCCGTCTCATGTTCCTGCACCGGGCTCAGCGCGGCCTTGGCCACCGCCCTGGCCGCCCCACCCAAGCCGTCCTCGGTCTGCACGGTCTGCACGCTCTGGTGCCGCGTGCCGCCGGCGTCCCGCTCCAGGGTCCGGCCTCCGGGGGTGGCCCCGCGGGGCTGGGTGCAGGCCTCCCCACTGCCGGGGGACTCCTCTTTCCCCGGAGGCCTGGGGGTGCCCTGGGGCAGCAGCGGGTCCACTCCCAGGCTGAGGGGCGACTCCTGGCGGCCCAGGCGGCGCACGGCCACCTGCAGGGGCGCCCCGGGCCCCTCGACCACGGGGGGCGTCTCCCCGTCGGACTCGGCCAGGCTGTGCAGCGCCAGCTCGCCGTGGAAGTCCTTGCGGAAGTCCGGGTGGCCCACCTCGAGGCTGTGCTTGCGCAGCGCCCCCTTCTTGTCGGCGCCCAGCGCGGCGCCCAGCTTCTCCGCCGACTGCACGCGCTTGAGCAGCGGCGAGCGCGGGGGCTCGGCGCTCTTGGGGCGCGGGCGCACCACGGGCGGCGAGGAGTGCAGCTTGGCCGGGAAGCTCTGGGTGGTGTGCGAGCTCCCCACCGTGTGGCCGGGCAGCGGCGGCGGCGACGCCTGCGTGGGGGACGGCGTGTGCGCCAGCGGCGACAGCGGGATGTTGCCGGCCGACTTGCAGCGCGCCGAGCGGTACTGGCGGTGCAGCTTGGGCGACAGGCCGTGCAGCGTGCTGGGCCGGATGTGGTGCGACGCCGAGGACGCCGGAGAGTTGGGGGTGCTCGAGGCGGGGGAGCTGCTTTGGGACGAGGCACCTGAGGGCGGGCAAAAGGGGGTGTTCCGCTGGCGGGCGCCGCCAGGGGGTCGGCCTCCCCTCCTTCCCCGGCGCAGTGCCAGCCCCTAGAGCTGCCCCTTTGGGGACCCGCGCATCCGGTGAGCCTGGGGGGGGGAACAGAGGGGGCCCAGCAGGCCAGAGCTCACCTAGGTAGGCGGAGTCGGGGGTGGAGCGGTAGCTGTGGGTGGGTGAGCGAGCGGGGAGCCCGTGGGTGGGCGAGCCCGGGAGGCTGTCGCTGGACGACAGCGAGCGGTTCAGCGACGACAGCGAGCGGCTGGTGTGCAGCAGGTTGGACTGCTTCGTGATCTTGCGGAAGAGCGAGCTGCGCTTCTTGCTGGGGAACAGGGAGAGGGCCATGTACCTTCTTAGATAGAGCCAAATGCACAGCTCCCAGCTCCCCTGAAGCCCCTGGGCCGCCCACTCTCCGACCCCGCCTTCTCCAGCTACAATCCACCAATCACAACCGAAAGAACTTCCCACGTGGGCCCGCTTGGCTCCTCGCAACCTCTTATGGCCCCTCCCACCTCACTAGTCCCTCCCTCTCCTGCCGCAACTCACCTATCAGAGAAGGAAAAGGTTCACCTGCCTCAGTTCAGGCTGGCTCCTCACTTAAATACCCACTCACGACTTGTCCAGGCCAAACCCACTAATCAAAATAGAACACTCGAGGAGAAACCAAGATGACAGCATAGGTAAACACCTAAACTGCTGCCTCCCACAACAATTTCAAAACTATTCCGGTAGGACATGATCTCACTCATCCAGGGGAAATGATGAACAACATGGACTGATGAACAAGAAGAGACCCAGAGACAAGGAGCCATGGATCAGACTGTTGGACCTCAGAGGGAGTGTAGGGAGGGTGGGGATAAAGGGGAGAGATCAAACAAAGGACTTGTGTGCATTCATGTGAGCCTAACCAGTGGTCAAGGACAACAGGGGGGTTGGGAAATGCATGGGGAGGGGAGGGGGATGGGAATGGAGGGGATGAGGACAAATGTGTGATACCTTAATCAGTAAAGAAATAAAAAAAGCAATTTCAAAACTACAACTAAAAGACAAAATAGAACACTCTCCCGGCCCCACCTTCCTCTCTTAGCTCCTCCTACCTGAAAGGCATGAAATTATGTCAGTTGGCCCAGTCTTGCCTGGCTTGCTCATTCCAGATAGAACTCCCTTCTCCTAGCCCTCCCAGGGGACTAAACACACTCAAAAGGACAAGACCACCTCCTGAACTGTGCCCTCTCTCATGCATATCTGCTGGCCCCGCCCACCTGCCCGAGACACCACCCCAATGTTCTTTCTCCAGCCCAGGAACCTGGCACTGTCCCAGCCCGTGCTTCCGCCCAGGCCTCTCGTTTTTGCTCTTTACTTCGTGGCCCCCACACTTCCTTCTCCTGTCCAGAGCTGTGGCCGTCCCATCTCAGCCCTGCCCACTGTTCAAACACTGGAGCCTGCTGTATATAGCCCCTGTGCCTGCTGCATATAGCCCCGCCTCCGCAGCTGGCCCCGCCCGCCCCCACTGGCCCCGCCCCCACACCGGGCCCCGCCCGCCTCCACTGGCCCCGCCTCCACACCGGGCCCCGCCCGCCTCCCTGGCCCCGCCCCCACACCAGGCCCCGCCCACCTCTCCTGGCCCTCCTTGGCTGAGGGTCTCCGGTTCCTCCGAGCCATTTTAGCCTTGTAGCTGCTGCGCCTCGCAGGGCCAATGCGAATGGAGGTGTTTTCGAAGGGTGTGGTGGTCACCGCCACCTTGTTGCCACTCTGGGGGAATAAGGGGGACAAATGCTCTGCTGGAGGCTGTCCCGGCAGCTCCAGCTCCCAGGACCTCCGCTCCCCTGTCCCTAGGGTACTGCCTCCCTCCCGTGCACTCACCTTAAGGATCAGCTCCACGACCTCAGGGTGCACCATGCCGTGCACTGGCTCCCCATTCACGTGGGTGATGAGGTCCCCCGCACAGAGCCCTGCCTCCTGGGCTGGGCCCCCCTCCTCCACGTGCTGGGGACAGGGCACCACACAGCGTGGGGTTAACGGCATCAGCAACAAGGAAGCTCCCCGAGCTTACGTGCCCCACACCTAGCTCTGAGTTTGCTTTCATCCTTGTAGCACCTTATGAAGTAGTCATTATTCCTCCCAGTTTACAACTGAAGAAAACAAGCTCAGAGGGAGAAGGATATTGAAGGTCATAGGCGTCTCATCCAGGCTGCCTGGATCCAGAGATTGAACTGTCTGCCCCTCATTTCTGGGGGCTAAAGGGGAGTTTCTCTACCCCACGCCCATCTTGGAAGACAGACCCCACCCATGGGCGCTCACCCAGACGATGTGATGAACACTGTAGACGTCTGAGTCACCCATGTAGACGCGGATGGCTCGCAGCGTGAAGCCGTACTTCTTGCCAGAGCGCTGGATGGTAATGGGGGAGCGGAGCCCGCTGACAGCCGGGGAGTAGTCCCGGCTGGGCGAGGAGTCCCTCGAGGACGGGTTGGAGGAGAGAGATCGTGGAGACATGGGGCTGGCCAGGGGTGAGCTTCCATGAGGGTCCACTGCAGACATAGAATCGTGGCCAGAGGTCAAAGCCAGCAGCAACCACAGCTCTCCCAGTATCTGCTCCTCCCACCGCCTCAAAGTCCCAGAGCTCTCATTGGCCCACCCCAGTGTCCATCACTGTGGACGGGAAAAATGCAGCGTCATCATTGGCCTGTCCTGACACAACGGGGGCAGGCCCGCCCTCCCAGGCGGGGCCCAGCCTCACCTGCAGGAATCATGACAGACAGGGCAGTGGCAGAGGCCGACTTGATGACTTTGCCCCCGGTCCGGGAAGGCCGCTTCTCCGCCGCCGGGTCCCCCGACAGCTGCTGGTGCCGAGCCCGGCGCAGGACCAGGTCGTTGGTGGCCCTCGGGCCTGCGGGGTCCCCGTCCTTGGAAGGTGGGCAGAGGTCCCCTGGGCGTGGCTGGCCAGCTGCAGCGGAGCAGGGGGGTTAGGAGGCGGGCCAAGGTCAGGGCATCCTGTAGGAGTTCCCTCTGCCTGGAATGCTTTCCCCATATCTCACCCTCGTGGGAATGCCAGTTTCCTGGGAGCAGGTAGCATGCACCAGGCACGACCCTGGCACCCAGAAGCGCTCCAATGCGTTTGCTGACTGAGAGAGCATGGGATATGGGTTGCCCCTCACGTCTATGAGAACCCAGGCAGGCGTGTGCACAGTACATGAGATCTTGCATACACGGTACCGGGCTTGTGGAATACTCAGTGTACGGCCCCCCGGGGAGCTGGGGAAGGCGGCAGGAGGGGGCACTCACTGGCTTCGGAGTCCCCGCTACTGGCAGAGCCATCCCCTGGAGCTGCCTCTTTGGGGACCCGTGCCTCCAGGGAGCCTGGGGGGTCGGAGGCGGGCCTGGCGGACCTGCGCAGCTGGGCCTCATCCTCATCCTCCTGGGGGGCGCTGAAGCGGCTGGGCTCCAGCAGCGCCGAGAACCGGCGGCGGGCACCCAGCGGCGGGCTGGCCTCCCCCTCCAGGAAGCTGGCCTCCGACGCCGAGAAGCGTTTGCTGCTAAAAGGGGGGCGTGGTGGTCAGAGGCGCCCCGCCTCTTCCTTCCCGCTCCCCGAACCTAGCCCTGCCCCTGCTCACATCTCCGGGGAGCCCCCTCTCCAGGTCTTCTCGCGCAGGG